>NC_060273.1:27591421-27766103 GCF_021613505.1 Equus quagga | reverse complement strand
ATTTTTTTTTTTTTTTTTTTTTTTTTTCTGCTTTATTTCCCAAACCCCCCTGGTACATAGTTGTATATCTTAGTTGCAGGTCCTTCTAGTTGTGGGATGTGGGACGCCGCCTCAACGTGGCCTGATGAGCGGTGCCATGTCCTCGCCCAGGATCCGAACCTTGGGACGCCACAGCAGAGTGCGCGAACTTAACCACTCAGCCACGGAGCCAGCCCCAATTCTGAAATTATTTTGCATGCATTTTAGGATTGAGCCATTTAGTAAATATATTGATGTTGGGGGCTGGGGTTGTCACTGTGAGAGAAGGGAGATACAAACATGAAATGGGGAAAGGCGATCCTTTGGGTGGGTCAGAATTGAAAGCATCACTATGAACTCATCAAAAAGCCCAGAAGCAATAACACCCCAGTAGTAATAAGCTCACATAGCACCTGGATCTTAGTTTCTAAATAGCTTTTCCCAGTAGAAGGAACTAGGGCTTTTTGAAGAAATGGCTGAGGCTAGGGGAAGAACAGATGTGCCTGGAACACTTGTGAGTGTGAGTGTGTGTGTGAGTGTGAGTGTGTGTGTGTGTGCACGCGCCAGAAAGTAAGTGCCCCCCTCAACCATGATGTAGCATGTCATAAGGATACAGGAGCCAACATGTCAAAATAAATCATAGGAATAATAGAATATAACACACGAGTAATAAAGAATCCGTGAATCTATACTGGGACTAAAAATATAAATGAATGGATAAGTGAATGAATGAATAATTGAATGAATAAAGGCAGAGAATGAAAGTTTTTCTTAACAACAGAATGACAATTAATAAATGCATAAGGGATGGAAGTCAGAAAATCACCATATTGCAACCATTGATGTAATAATAGATCCAGGCAAAAATCATCAAGGGATTCTAAAGTCAGTGGTGAAAGTATGTTAAGGAAGAAAGCATTTACACAGTCTCAAATTATCTCCTAGCAGATTACTGACTAATTACCAAGGAAAAAGGGTATTTTTACAGTGGAGCAATCTAGTGGATACCACCTTACCAGGTGATAAAAGTTACGTTACTACCAATGGAACAAACTGACATCGTATGCCTCCTGATGTGATAGTGAGAAACACACAACATCAATGGTGTGAATTTTTTGCCAAAATTTCATGAGGAAACACTCACCTAACCCCAAATTGAAAAACACTTTACAATGCAATGGGCCCACGTGCTTCAAAATGGTAAAGTCATGAAAATAAGGAAAGACTGAAAAATTGTTCCAGATTAAAGGAAACTAAAGAGAATGACCATTAAATGCAGTACAAGATACTGGATTGATCCTTGCTTGGGGTAAAAATTACCTAAAAGGACAACATTGACACAATTAGTGAAATTTGAATATGGACTATATTATTAAATAATAATATTGAATCAGTGCTAAATTTTCTGAATTTTATAGCATTTATGCAAAATAATGTTCTTATTCTTAAGGAATGAATCCTAAATTATTTAGGGGTGGAAGGTCATGATATCTTCAACTTACTACTGAATGTTTCAGCAAAAATAAGAATTATGATAATAGAAAGATAAAGCAGATGTAGAGCATTAGTCAGGGTTCTCCAGAGAAACAGAACCAATATGATGTCCATATAGACAGAAAGAGATTTGTTATAAGGAATTGGCTCACAAAATTATGGAGGCTAGCGAGTCCAAAATCTGCAGGCTGGGCCAGCAGGCTGGAGAACCAGGGGAGCTGGTGGTGCAGATGCAGTCCAAAGGCAGTCTGCTGGAGAATTCCCTCCTGCTCAGGGAAGCTGATCTTTTGGTTCTATGCAGGCCTCCAGTTGATTGCAAGACGCCCACCCACGTTATTGAAAGCAATTTACTTTACTCAGAGTTCACTGATCTAAACATTAATCTCATCCAAAAACCCTCCAAATTGACACATGAAATTAACCATAATGTGTAACAGAATCTTGACAATTGGTAAATCTAGGTGGAGGGTACATGAAAGTATGTTATACTATTGCAAATTTTCTCTAGGTTTAATTTTTTTCCAAAATAAAAATTGAAAAATATTTTCTAATTCTCACTTGTATTTCTTGTTTGATTCAAGGATAATTTAGAAATTTTATTGCTAATTTTGCAAGTATGAAATTTATTTAATTATCTTTTGTTATCAATTTCTAACCACTCAGAAATGGGCAAATGCCTCAAGGAAAAAAGCAGCAGGAAATAGGAGGCTGCCTAGTGTGCTTTCCTTCCTCTGGGTCATGGCTTCCTTGGTTCTCCTCAATGCCTTCAAACAGCTTTTTGGGTTTTTTTTTTTTTTTTTACTGTTTTTTGTTATTTTATCCATCTCTTGTCATTATTCTTGGCAGGAAGGATGGTCTGAGGCAAGCTGCTCCATCATAGCTGAATGTGATCGTTGGGCTGGGTCACAATTCAGCTCTAGATGCTGCAATGAGATGAACTCATAGAAAGCAACTCGCAAGGGAAAAAGAGTGTGTCACCCAGGACATAGCCCTGAGGTCCCCTTGGAGTAAAAAGTCTCCATATTTCTCTCTAAATCCCCAGGGGCTAGTATCTTGTGGGTTCTCAATAAATATTTGCTAAATTTATGAATAAAGAAAGAATAATGGCAGACTGCCAGGCCACACCCGGGGATCCACGTTCGTCCTGTTGCACACCAGCAAGCCTTTCCGATCTGGGAAACACCAGCAGTCAGCTGAAGGCTAACATCTGGGCAAGAAGTACCTGCCACCGAGAACGATCAAGTTCATGAGGGCGATTCAACATGGAATTGGAACATGCCTAATCAGCCTGACTTACGCCTATGAACTCTTTCAATACACCTCATCAGGATCAAACAATCGCGTTTTGACAAAGAGTTGCTTCCATGAGGCTACAATTTAGTTTGGGAGGAAAAGAGCCAACATTGTTCTTTTATTCTGGGCAAAGAGTAAAACCCTAAAAACAACGTAAATATTCTTCAACAAAGGACGGCCACACGATTAAGATAGAGCCATACGATAAATTACTATTCATTTACTTTAAATGATAATGAGGAAGAATATTTAATGACATTAAAAAGCACCCATAATATACTATTAGGTGAAATAAGCCAGCAACAAATAAGTATAGTATGACTGCATTCTTGTTAAAAAGAAAAGGCTATATATGCATACATAAAGGTTCTGGACAGATATCAAAATAATAATATGGTTATCTTTAGATAGTGAGATTATAGCTAATAAAAATTTTCTTCTTCAGCTTGTCTACAATTTATAAATATTTTATAAAAATATTTCCACTTATGAATAGTAATTTTTAAAAGTTTTTGTTTAAAAAGTGCCACTCTGTGCTTATTCCACAGAAAGGGAAGAAAACGTCCATTTTTGCAGCTTTCCCAGGATGAATCCCTCCCCCTGTGGTTTTGGAATGGCCCGGGAAAGGCAGCATGGCCTAGAGATGAGGTGTTTGTGAGGGCTGCTGCCAGCCTGGCTGATGGATGATGCCGCTTTTTGCTGCCCACATTTCGCTGTAATGGACAGGAAGCGAACGAAATGAGGAGTGGAACCCAAGCCAGAGCAGCCTGCCCTGCTGAGCTCAGCCCAGAGGGAAGGAACGGGGCTCTCTGCCGCTGGAGAACAGAAAAGACACGCCCCTCTGCTGTGACTCAGGCTGCTAATTACCTGCAGATACCATTAGCAATTGTCTGATGCATATGCAGCGCAGGAAGCAGGGCCCAGCTTGCGGACAGCTGCAGTGTGCTCCCTGTCACAATTGCTTAATGGCCTGCCCTGCGGAAATGGCTTTCCCCAGCTTCTCTGCAGAGACAGTGCCTTATTATGGTAACCACAAGGGCACGTGGGCTTGCATCAGTTATTTCACTCTGCACAAGCTCTCTTTGGGAATCTACTCTACAGCGACCGAGGAACAGTCCTCCTGAGAGATGGTGGGGCAGTTTCAAAGGATCTCTACTAGAGGGCCTGGAGTCTGCCATTTCTTGCTGGCTTTCACCTTCTCCAGCCAGCCCCGCACCACACCGAAGATCTTCCCTTGCCAAGTTCCCGTTATCCCTTGAGCAGCCAGCCTTTGCTGCCAGATGGGCTGGGGCGGACTCTGATTCTGCTTCTTACTAGCTGTGTGATCTTGGGGAAGTCAAATAACTTCTTTGAGCTTCATCTTTGCCATCCGTGTGATATCAAGGGTAACAGCTAACATTAACCTGTATTAATTTGCTTAATCTTCACTCCAGCCCCATGAGGTAGTTGGCGTAAATTTTGTTCCACACTTGAGTGATGAGGAAGCTGAAGCAAGATGGCTATGGAATTTCCCCAACCCACACCTATTCAGTGACAGAGCATGTGCTCAAAACTGGATGGTCTTAGGCCAAAGCTGTTCCCTTAATGCTGTGCTAAACTACCGTTCTTAATAAAAACAACACTTCCCTCGTACCACTGTTGTGAAGATTAAATAGCTAATATTTGAGGAAGTATCTGACAGGGCCTTTGCAGAAAATAACTGCTCAATAAATGCTTGTTAGTGCATTTGTTAGTTAATTCAAATGTTGTCACCTATGCAACAGGACAAAAAGATTCTAGAACCATCCAGATAGCTTCCAACCAAATCGTCAAGGCAAGCGTCCTTGGGCTGGCCCTCTCCGCAGGGACTTCTCGCCATAGCACTGTCTCTCAGACTAGCAGTTCTCAACCTGCCTTCTGAAGTCCTGCCAAGCAATATACGTTTTTGTATATTGGCTGTGATTGGAAAGAAACAAAATAAACTTTTAAAAGTATTTTTGGAGCTCACAAATAAGGGACCAGGACAACTCAAGTCTCCCAAGGAGGTGTCTGCTGGTTGGGGTTTGCCTTTGCTGCTGACTCCAGGATACCCTCGAGTGACCTTTATGATGGAGGCGCAGCCTTCCCTCCTTCCCAACCATCCCACTCATGGAGCCATGGAGGCCAACACGGGAGGGCCCGAAGCACAACAAGGGGTCCCTGGCAGATAGGGCCAGCAGGAAAGAGCGCACCCAAAATCGTTACTGGCGGCCTGGAATGCGTCACTGAGAGAAACACTCATTGTAGGTGGGGCTCACTGCCCACAGGTCACAGAAGGATAAGCTAAGCAGAAGCAACAACAGAAATAAGCACATCATGTTTAAGTAGAGGTGGGAATTGAGGAAGCTAATGCTTTGTAATTGTGGCAAAACTCTACGTTCTGAGTAGATGCTTCCTCATCCCACTGCTGGTACACATCCCGGTGCACACCCCACTGGTTAAGAGCTGCTGCCTTCCTCTGTGCTTGTGGATGGTGGCTAATCAAGGGGATCCAAGTCACAGGCAAGCTAGTCAGAGCCATTTGCTCGTCCATCCAATGGACCTGGCCGTAGGCTCCCTTTGAACCAGGACATCGCCGTCCATGCTCGTGTTCTGTCCTTTTTCCTCCACTTAGTAAAGGCTCTTAGGGGAAGAGATCTGTTCTTTCTTTCAGATCCCTGCCCTCTCCCACAGTGATGACTAATAAAGAGTAATGACAAGCAGAAAGCCAGCTCCTTCCATAAGAGCTAGGGCAGCTCCAGTAGTGTCCACTATTCAGATTAACTCCACATCCAGTTAAGGGATCAGATCACATCAGGCTGGTTGGTTACCTGGAGCAGCAGGAAGCACTACAAAGACAAGAGCGGGGCCTGAAAAATACTCAAAACCCAACAGCAAACACGCAGCACTCAAAACAGGCTAATTATAAAACCTATCCCTTGTTTAATCTCATCACGCGACAGGCTCTACTATATAAAATACTTGACTTCTGCCATTGCATCAAACTTTACAACAATCTCTACAAGATAGTTATTATCAGCCCGTTTTGGAGATGAGTAAACTGAGACCCAGAGATCTGATGTAACTTGAGTGATCTCATAGAGTTAAAAGTGCAGTGTTGGAATTTGAACTTCTCCAAACAATGTGTTAGATGTAGAGTGAATTCTTGTTAAATGAAGGTGACGCTTCAAATTCATGCTTGTTCCATGAAACCGTGCAGTCTCCAGATGACCCACTGCACCATGCTGCCTTGTGCCAGGACGGAGGACAGGCTTAAAGCAGGAGATAAAGCAAGAGTTTGGGAAGCAGGAGAATGCACGAAAGAGAGAGAAAGCTAGATGCAAAGTGGACTGAGGCCAGGGTCAGACCTTCAGTCGCAGACGGTACAGACAAGACTCTAGCAAAACTGTCTCTGGCACTGACCACAGGCTGAGGGTGAGCAGGCAGAACAGAGGCAGATGCAGGAAGGACCACGCTGCCAGGTGAAGTCACATCCCAATTGTCTCTAGGTTCCCCTTCCGTTTGTCTCCTGCTGAATCAGGGAGAGCACGGAGAAGGGAAATGTCTAACAAATTAAAATGGTAAAGATCAGTTGGAAGTCAACCCAAAGCCAATACTTTGAGATGGTTGCGGTAGTTGTATTATGTAGTCATATTAATCAGCATCCTTTATGTGACAACTAACAGGTAACCAAATAAACCTCTTGGCCCACTTTCGCATGCAATCCTGTTCAAAGAGACACAGTTCAGTAGCCAAAGGCATTAATCAGATTCCAGCTGCGACGTGCCTCTCTTAAGGAACCTGAAGAGTTTCTAAGGCGTAACTCACTGCATGACTTCTTTTTTAAAGAAACCTTTATTCTCATCTCCAATTCCCTGCTACCTTTCAACTGCTCCAGAACTTCCTCCTGGAAAACTGCCCTGGAGGAGCAAATCAAAATAAAAATAAAACAAAAAGCATTTCCAGAGCCCAGTGAGTGACATCCGTGCCTGTCTCTCAGACCTTGGCTAATAACGGCTCTGCCCATCTTCTTTATTCCAGGCCCCTCTGACACATCCTCAGCATCAAGGGTCCCCGAGGAGACGTCCACTCCCATGTACCATCCACGTCACACTTGGGTCCAGTGAACCCAAGCAGACCACCAAGGAGGGGCATGCGTCCAGGATGGGCGGAGTCCAAGGATGCTTCTTCACTCCCCACTGAAAGAGGTGTGTTCAACTTCCCGTAGTTTTGCCCTCTTCTCTCTGACTGATGTGTGCACGTGCACAAGTGTGTGTATGTGTGTGTACATGCGTGGGACAATTTTCATGGAAAATTTCCAGTGAGTAAAATTGTCCATCTTGTTACCAAGGGAAACCAATTCAGACTAGCTTAACCAGAAAGGAAAGACTGCGTTGACTCATTTGCTAAAACCACACACAGGTAAGGGCAACGCTGGCCCACAGTGGGCCAGTTCCAGGGCCCAAAGAGCATCAGCAATCAATCTCTCTCTCTCTCTTTCTCTCTCACTCCTTCTCTCTTTCTCTCCCTCTCTGCCTCCTACTCCTTCCCTACTCTCTTTCTTTCTCCTTCCTATGCCTCCCTCCCGTGTCTCCCTCCTACATATAATACATATGGCCCCAGTAACTCTGTAAGTGTCATTGCGGCTTTGTGCTCCAAGAGGATGGGAGCTTCATGTCCCAACATATCTTTTCTTTCCTCAGAGAATGATCTAGATTGGCCTGGTCTGGATTATGTGCCCACTGCTTGGGCTGATGACTGTGACCATGGGGATAAAATATTATGATGACACAGCATGGGTTACACACTCACCCCCATGACAAGAAGAGACAGTGTCTGTGATTAGCCCCCACCCCAGAAAAACCATAGGTGTGCTCTCCAAAAGAAGAAGGCTGCTGTCTAGGTGGACCAAGTAAAGCACTCACTACCATGATGAATAGTGAAACTATTGTTGATCAAGCCTGGGCTCATTTACTAGGCTCAGTGTAATAGGAAAAAGTATAAATTCCTAGTATGGAAAGGATGTGAGACTTTCACTTGGATCCTTCTATTTTTTTACTCAAAGTTTTCAATGGGGGTGGCTGGCCTGGTGGCACAGTGGGTAAGCTTGCACGCTCCACTTTGACAGCCTGGGTTTCGTCAGTTTGGATCTGGGGCTCAGACCTACACACTGCTTATCAAGCCATACTGCGGCAGGTGTCCCACATATAAAGAAGAGGAAGATGGGCATGGATGTTAGCTCAGGGCTAATCTTCCTCAGCAAAAAAAAAGTTTTCAAAGGAATCCCCATGGAATATTAACCACAATTAATCTACTCTGCTGCAGGTCAAGCCACTCACTACAATTTGAATCAACCCTTCCATTTTCTTGCTTGAACCATACATTCCAAATAAATTGGTCAATATTCTGTTCCATAAATACTCTTTGTACCTTCCCCTCTCTGAGCTTTTCATTGTGTGGTTTCCTCTGCCTAGAATAACCTACATTCTCCAGGTCTTCATCCCCTACCTGTCAGTGCCTTCCTTCCCTAATTAGTAGGGTGGAGCAGCAGCTTACTGAAGCCCCTTTAGATGACAGCAGGTCACCTCTTTCAGAATGCACCCTAACTCCAGCCCAGTCCTTCCCTGGTTCCCACTCCTCTCTTCCACCCTGCTACTGAAAGTCCAACCTGCTCAACAGCTTCAGCTGAGTGGCCATGGAGACAAGAGGGTCTGTTCTTCAAGGCTGGTGCTTCCATACTGGCCAATAACCTCCTCTCTTCTGAAGTCCCAAAGCACCACTTTATGCCACATGCTGATTTGTTGATTAAAAACAAGATGATGCGTATAAAGCAACCACAAAGGACCTCTTTCATTTTTGGTAATCATAAATAATAATCACCATTATTGTAATTGTAACGGAGCTCAATTCCCCTGCTAAGCTGGACAAATATTTGTTGAACGAACAAATGGTTGGAAGAATCGATGGCATGAGTAATGATCATCAGGAATATACTGTTCTCATATTGGGTCTTAGGATGGATACGTATATTTTTTTATTTTTAAATTTAGACATTTTTAAAAATGAAAATCCTCAAACACTAGAGAAGATTACTGCTGGAGGCTTCACCAATTCTTCAATTTGCCAATGTCGCTCAACTTATCAGTGGCACACTCTTTGTTCCATGAAAACAGTAACATAGCTTTTTAGGTCCACTTTATCACAAAGTTACAAAATGTTTCAGGCTTCATGAGAGTTACTGGCTCAAGGTAAAGGGTGAAGAGAAGAACAATTCATATGGAAATGCTGCTGCTGCTGGCGCTGCCAGGGACCAGAGGTGCTGGCTCTCTGGGCGAGTTGCTCCAGCCCTGCTTACTGAAGGCAACATAGGAATCCAAGCCTTGGCATCGTGTGGAGCCTCAGGTTCAGTGGAAAATATTCTTAATCACAAATGTCACAGTCCTCAAACGCCAAGGGTCTACTATAACTGTAATATGCTTGGCACAGTGCCATAGGGCTTGTAGGTGTCGAAAACATATTCAATTAAGCAATTGTTCTATTCACACACTTCTGTCAAAGGGACAATTCACTGTCTACATCTTAAGAACAAAACGTGTGTGTGTGTGTGTGTGTGTGTAGATATGATTTTAAATGATTTCTAACACTTGGGGTTTATCTGAAAACCTTCTGGTCTACTTGGTTAAAGATGTGATCGTCTTTTCCTTATACTCATGCCTTCACCCAAGAGCAGATAGAAAGGTAATGAAGCATTGTTGAGTGTACGTTGAAGAGTTTTCACTACCACAAGAAAGCATGAAATATTTATTCATGTGTCTGTATTTCCATTTCTGAACAGAGGAGAATTAATTTTCGGCCTCCTCGGATGTGAGCAGCGGCTTTCAGTAAGAGTTTTAGAACAGGCCGGCTGTGATGAGACGTGCTGCATTAAGCACAGACGACCAGCCAGGGAATTTGCTAAGCTGGGATGGATTCACGCAAGCTGCCAGCACTAACTTTTTACAAACTCCTTTCCTGATAATAACAGGGAAGAGTAGACACCGACTTGAAATTTTTGGCAGTAAAATTAGCTTTCACATATGACTCACTTTTTTTCCTAAACATAGAAGATGGGGAGGGGAAAACAACCCAAAATAATTTAGAGCTTCTCTTAACAGGAAATGCACAGACAGTAGTGGGCTAGCATGTCAGCATGCCCTACCTCTGTGTGGCATTCTAGACCCAAGATCTTTACCCACTAAAGTATTATCCTGTTCACAGATGGCCACCATGGTGGCTTTAATCCGCGGCAGTCCCACTGACCCCATCAAGAAACACTCTGAGTGAGTCAGAGTGACAATATCCCTTGTTATGAGGAAGTGAAGTGATGATGGAACCAGATGAGCAAGGCTGCCCATCGTTATTCACAGGCTCCTAGGGAGAAACAAGCTCCCTTGTAACCGTCTCCTTTCCTGCATTCAAGTCATTCTAATTTAGAAACTTAAAAAAGATAAACATTGCACCTGGGAAAAATGCTGCATGTGTCGGGTATGCCATTTGTTGTTGGCATTCTCATTGTTATTACCGGACTAGACGAGAAGGCGTGTGCTTCAGGTAGGGCTCCAGCTCTGAGATGCCATCTTGTGCATAGCTCCTAATCTCTTTGTGCCTTAGTCTCTTTATCTGTGCAATGGGCATAACGACACCTACATTATAGGTTATGTAAAGATTAACAGTCATAATTATATGAAAACATATCTCCATGTCTGACACAAAGATAGTCAATAAATACCACGTTATAATTCTACCAAACTTATTTATAAACTGTTTGACATGAAAACTCATTCTAGGTTATAACTAATATATTATATGGCACCAAAAGTTCTCGCTGGAAAGTGAAAAATTCTGGCAAATGGGTAGATTGGCATCTTATAGGTAGAAAACAGCAGCCAACTGCCACTTTCTTAGTTGGTGGACTTCAAGAGGGTCTCAGTCACACCGGCTTCCCCAAGTGCTTACTACACACTGTTTGTGGAGACCAAAGGTCCAGTCATACCTAGTTCATTCTTACCATACCCTGAGGCAGCGGTGTCTACTTCTCCGACAGAAATTCAAATGAAGAGTTTTGCTCCTGTAAGCACACGGATCTACAAAGGTTGGCCTTGGGAGTTTTATAAAACAAATTCCTTAAGCTCCTCTTTGTTTTGTATTTTCTTGTACTCAGAAGAAGGAAAGCCTCATTCCCCTTCTCCCCCAGTTTTTAGCTGGTGGGGGTTCTTTCAGTTTCTCCTTTGATTACCACACAGCCACACATACACACAGCACACACACAAACACACTCACCCCTACACAAATACTCGAAACTTTAAAAATTTTAGAATATAAAAAAGTTCTCTGATGTTGCGGCATGACACTGAATGCAGAAACAGGAACAGACAGCCATGTGAGAGCTGACAGTGCCGGGGTTTACCCCTCACCCCCACCCTTCTATCATACTGGACAATTTCAAAATCATTATTAAGAATCTATCCAACATCCTGGCTTCAATTACCTGAAATCTCTAGTTTAACGCCATTCTATTATAAGGGTCTTCAACCACGCGTGAATAAAACAATTCTTGGTGCTTCTATCCAGGCTGAACTACACTGCCATCAGTCTCTCTAACTCCCCCTCTCTCTTTTCAACTTTCTGTCTTTTCAGTTCATCACTTTATTCCCACTGAACTTACTCTACAGACACGATTCTACCCCTAGTGCCTGGGCGCCTGTATGTTTCCACAGAGTCAACTTGCTTTCCTCTCTTATGTGGACGGGGCCCCAGAATCGACCGTGTTTCTGGCAGTCACTAACGTCCCAAGACGCCTCTGTCCTCTCAGTCATCTGCCACCATCAGCAATACCACTCCTGCCTCCCATCACGCACTCCTCAGTGTCCCGTAATATTGATCACCACGGTACAATCATGTTGATCAACTCCATTTCACAAGCCCCCGCCCTCCTGGAACCCTAAGTGCTGCTCACCGTCTGTTTATCCATCCTTGGTTAATACGCAAACTCATCCCTCCAATGGCCCTTTCAAAGCGGTTCCACTGTTCTGAAGCGAGCTGCCTCACACTCATTTTTTTCACTTTGGGGGGCAGGGTGCTTCATGCATTCCTTGCCTCCCCTCCCTTCTCAGGAGTTCTCTACACGTTCGCTCATCCCTCTGCTTATCTTACCTTCTTCCCAACGCTAGCATGGTGTGCTCTTTATTTCTTGCAGATCCAACTCTCCTAGAATCTTACACTCACTTGGTCTTCCCTCCTCTGGCACATTGACACATGAATTCATTGTTCTTTCTCTTACAATTTCAGTCTTCCATCTTTTCTAATAGGGTCAAAATTGAGGTCATCATATCCATTGACCTGCTTATCCTCCTGCACATCCTAACCCCATTGATATTATCACCATGATCGCAATCACACAAGTTGGAAAATGGATCTTCAACTCTGTCATATCCCTCTCTGTTCAGCCTGTGGCCAAGACTGCTAGGGGCTCACCAAAATCCATAGTCCCCTCCTCTTCCTGGAAAAGCAGCTCGACTGCTTTTCCCAGGCTTCCTTGAAGTAAAGTATAACTGTGTAAAAGGGCTCTAGCTGATGGAATGTGAATGGAAGTGACTCTAAGAAAATGAAGATGGCAATACCTACTTCATAGGGGTGTCGTGAGCCCTAAAGGAAACTACGTCTATGAAGGACTGGCTCTAGAGCCCAGTGCATAGTAAGCACTCAATAAATGGCCACCACTGACAGCAATCCTCAAGTTCCCTTCGTAAATAGGCAGGAACTAAACTTCAAACATGCCACGTACATAAGGCAGCCTTCCATGACTAACCTGGTAATTATTTTCAAGGAATCCTGCCTTTGCTGGCATTCTCATTTCCCCTCCCTCCATCCCTGTCACTCAGTCCCACTATCCCAGGGATATCTTAAATATAAAGGCAAATAGTCCCTTCCTAATGAGTTTGATGGAATTCTTACCATAAGGTTATCAAAAAATGAGTTTTCTTAGAAATTTTACAAGTCAACCAATGGCATGTAGAAGCTCTATTTCCTACCAGAGTCCCAAGCTATAGTTGCCCTTGACTTCACGAAGAGTGGCTAAACCGTTCTTGGATCCCAACTCTCACCTGCCTCAGGTGTGGGCTTCACCTTGACCCTCCTGCAAGTAGCTTTATCATCTCGGGACATCCTCAGGAGGCATGCCTGGGTCCCTGGGCCACTCTGAAATCTGCCTTTCTTCATAGTTGTAACTGTAAGAAAGGGGAGAATTTTCATTTGTACAACACTTGTTTTTCTTCTCTCTCACACCTGCCACTATGTGCTTGTTCCCAGAGGGGGTTGAGGAAGCCATCATCCCTTTTCAATAGATGTTTGCTGGAGTTTGCCTTCCAACCTCTCTCTCAGGCACTTTTCCCAGTCAGTTTTCAGATCAGAGGCACGCTGCCCCCATGGCATTTCCTGCTGGGGGCAGCAGAGCTGGGAGGTACGCCGAGGTCACGGCCCTCCTAGAGCGGGTTCCTCACTAACCACTGATCTGCACAATGTTGAGCATCAGTGTCCAAATGCTTCATTTTCTCCCTACAACTAGCAACCATCCATTTTCTCCTTTGAAAGACAATGCCAAGAGAGAAACAATTAGGTTAAGAGCAAGAGGACACAATCTATAGGAGTCTTTCCTTGTGTATTTCTTTTTCCTTCTACTTAAGACATCATTACCCATGATTTGTGCATTGACGTCCTCTGGATACAGGAAAGCTCTCTATATAGGAATGAAACAGACACTTTGATGGATGTCTTCTTATTTTTCTGTCATTCACTTAATAACATATCTTATTCCAAACCATAATAGCAAGTAGTTTCCAGATTGCATCTTTCAGGGGAAAAAAATGTTAGAAATGGTTTTGCTTTGCATAATCTTTTCTTTGGTACCATTTAGGGGGAAGGATGTTCACTGATTTACCAGGGAGCTGAGGAGGAAGGCGTCCTCCCATAGAATGTAGGGGTGGAGGGACTAATTTGATTGCAGTTCATTTGTTTGAAATGCAAATGTGGTCCTGAAATAGGTCAACCCTGCAAATTCCATCCAGGTGCAATATTTTGTACTGACCTCACGGATGTTTCATGTTTTCCTTATTGACGTTATTCCACTGTGAAGAGTCCTAAATTCCTTAGAAGTTCTAAGAATTATAGTGAAATGTCAGTGGTCTTGCCTTCTGGTTTTCTGCCTTCCTCCTTTCATTCATTGAGTCATCATACACTACCAAGTGTACCAGGTGCAATGTACTAGGTATATTAAGGTGAATTGGGACCCAGCCTCTGCATGCACATAGCTTCACATGGTCATAAAGGTGGGGATGCAGACAGTCAATGACGGACGCAGAGATAGGACCACATAGAGAAGGGGCACTAACTCTGAGCTGTGTCTTGAAGGATGAGTAGGAGTTTCTGGGCAAATAAGGTCAACAAAGGACATTCCAAGCAGAGGGAAGATGATGTACAGTGCGACATTTCATTCCCTGTCCAGTTGCCATGCCTGGGGAAATGCACGTACCTCCAAGAATGCAAAGGAGTGGAAACAGCAGAGGGAAAGAAACAAGACTTTAAAAAAAAAAGGACAGAGACCGTGACTCTGAAAACAGTACATTTAGTGAGCACTTCGTGAGCACCTATTATAGATCCTCCGCTGTATGGAGGCATCTTACTACTAACACAACTTCACCGAGTGATTCACAGTTGATTTTAAAGACATGCACGGAGCCCAGACAGCAAATCCCCATTCAAAAGTGAGCCTGCTGGGCTCATCCACTGGATACGTACGTTCCCGGCCCTTGCATACGACACTGTCGTGGGTTCTACCTCAAGGCTTTTAGCACGGTGGCTGAGCGCAGTTTCAGTAGCATACGTCCAAATCCCGCACCTCCAGTCCCTAGTCATGTGACTTTACCCTTAAACTCTCTCCCTGTCAGTCTCCTCATCTATAATTTGGAAATAATAATGGCACCTGCCTCCTGGGCTTATTATCAGAGGTAAATAAGTTAATTTATTTAGCACCTACAAAATGCACCGGCACATAGGAAAGCACTGTATACTTTCCTTCTATATTAGTTTGTTAACTAAATAAAATAGATTTTATTGGAAAACTTATTAATAAATGGTCCATGCCTTCAGGAGCTGAGAATAAGCATATAACCTGATTCTAAAGGAGAGTAGCTATTCACAAATCTTAGCAACAGAAACTAAGCTGTACCTCCAAATAAAAGGAACTCACTGAACTTGACCCTGAAATGACAGCTGCTATTGAAGGCTGCTAATTCAGGGAACCTGATAAAAGTTGGTCCTAGCTAGACTAATCTTCATTCACAGCAAAGAGTAGCAGTTCTAACACTTTGCTTTGAGTAGGAAAGAAGTGATGAATAGAGGGAGTTAAATTTCATCTCTGGTCACAGACTATCTTCTGTGTGGGGATAAAAACAATTTTAAATGTCCTCAATATAAAATTTCTCCTCTCTTTCTGTTCTCTCTCCTCATTCACCAGGTATTTATGACAAACTTTACAGTTTTTAATTTAAAGGAAAAATTTTAATGCAGAGTAAAAATCTATTAGTATTTAGAGAAGCTACTTGTTAGTTTGAATGTTAAGTAATTTTTTAGAAATGGAAAAGCTCCTTTTTTCTCTTACCTTTTGCCCAGGTACAAACAAGGAAGGAAAAAATGAAAAAGCTGACCGGGGGCCGACCCCGTGGCTGACTGGTTGGGTTTGCGTGCTCCACTTCAGAGGCCCAGGGTTTCACTGGTTCGGATCCTGGGCGTGGACATGGCACCGCTCATGAGGCCGTGCTGAGGTGGCATCCCACATGCCACAACTAGAAAGACCCACAGCTAAGAAAAAGCTGACCAATTCCCAATAGTTGCTCCCATAAAACACTGGCTATTACACTTTCTCTTGGTCAGCGTGAGGCCACATGGAAGCATTGGATGAATCTACTAAAACTGCAGGAGAGGGACGGGATGTTGATTTCCTTCAACAAATATGGTTGATCAACACCCTGAAACAAGGTGACATTCAAGCCCCCTGCTGTCAAGGAAAACACTCCACCCAGCCTCAGCCATCACTGCTTCCAAGGGTCTTGGGGGCATCTTGCTGACTGTGTCTGGCCCCAGTCACTGCTCCCGTCTCAGGTTGGGTCCTGATTAGGATTATCATTAAAAAAAAAAAAAAAAAAAACAAGTTGTCAGCCTAGTGGCCGAAGATCCAAATAGGTAGAATCTGTATATATAAATCTAATCAGAATCTGTTTAGCTGATTACATTAAGAAGAAATTATATATACTTTTTAATCCAAATTAAAAGGTTACTTGGAGTTATAGCAAATAAGCTCTGAACCTCAGCCTTTATACAAATTGGAGATTTCTTGCCGCCCTCTTGCCAGGAGTCGTGTCTAAACATCCCTGCCTCCTGTGAGCCCACAGTTGCGCCCTCCCTGCAGCACCCTCGGGGAGAAGCTCTGCAAAGCTACTCTGTGAGAGGGCGCTCCCCTACAAAGCACAGGCGGACGCAGTTCTGGACCGAGGATGCTGTTAAATACGATTTTGATTTAGTGGCTGATTTTATCTTTTGTACTGTGCAAAGAAAAAAGGCAGTAATGTTTTATCAGCAGCTACATGGGAAGCATATTGTACACTTCAATTAGATTCCCTTTATCTAGCGTGTCCTCCCGCCTTAAGTGAAATGCTGCCTCGTGTTTTCTCCATCCCCAGGCAGGCGCACGCAGCCCATGTTGAGGGCTCCAAGATGCTTTATTAAACAGAAAATTAATATAATGCTATTGTGTCAGCTGGCAGCTTCTTGAGAGTTAAAGACTTTGCGGTATTTTATTATCAAAACCAAATTCCAGCTTCTGGGAACTGGCAAGTTGGAGACTTTAAAATACACACACTTCCCCAGGAGAAAATTGTATAAGCCCCAACGTGGGGCTCTGGCTGCAACCGCGTGATGCTGATGCAACAAGTGACTATCTGAACTGAGCCAAACTCCCGGCTATTTCCTCGGCAAGAATAAAACTGGCCTTTATATGGTATATAAACTGATGAGATTTGGGGGATTTGTGTAGATTCCATTTAATTGCTCAATAAATGTTTAAATGAGTCCCTTCTATGCCAGGCATTGTAGGTCCCAGGGAGAGTGGGCTGAGCCATGCTCTGGACTTCACGGAGCTCACTGGAGAATGGCAAGGAGAAAAACAGGCAACAAAAATTATAATACCATAAGTGGCAGATGCTGTTGTGTGGTCATTTACCCACTATTCAGTGCTTTCCTCTGTTTTTCTTGCTAACAAATGTCAATTGTGTTTCAGATGGTGATATGTCCAACTCTATACTCAATTTATCAGCTTCCCTTGCAGCCAGGACAGAATTCTGAACAATAAAGTATAAGCAGAATTCTACTGGGAGATTCTGAGATAGCTTTTGCTCTCTTGAATAAAGAGGACAGACATGGCCAGTGCTGCCCTAACTCTTACCTTTTGCATTAAACATAGATGTGACGTCTGGTGCAGGGGTAGCCATCTTGGAGTCATGAGGTGACAAGCATGGGAATGAGAGCTAAAATGCAAAGAATGGCAAAACACAAGGACAGAAAAGTCCTGGCTTCCTGCTGACAACACTGAAAAGCTGAGTCAATACCAATTACCACCAAAACCTGGATGTTTGTTAAATAATAAAAAAAGCAAATACTTTTTTTTTTGTTTAAGCCATTCTTCAAGCAGTTGTCTTCTACTTGTATAGCTATACGTAATTCTAACAGATATTGGCATAAGAGCTAAAGGTGTACATAGGTTACAGAGGAAGATGTGAGTAAATATTCTTGGGTTGGGAAAGATCAAGGAAGGTCATATCCCTTCCTTAAGAGTATATATTTCTTCCATGGAACAACGTTTAGACGCAGTTTCAGTGGAAGCACAGGAGTTCTCTGGAAGGTCAAAGTGACGAAATGCAGACTAGACTGAGGGACCAGCATGTGCGAAGACTGGGCAGCATTAAAAGCAAGACTTGCTGAGGGAACCAGAGTGACTCACCATGAAGGAAGCATGGGTTCAGGGAAGGGAGGGTGTGGAAGTGGTGACATGTGAGGTTGGGAACATAAGCAGGGGCTAGATTCCAAGGGGTTCTGGAAGTCAGATGAGAAACCAATGAAGGTTTTAAGCAGGTGGATGATGTGACGAGTAACAAAGATAACCGTGGTGGCAGCATGAAGAGAAAGGAGAGGGCGTTGACAACCTAGCTCTGGGAAGATCACTTTGGATGTAATTTTATAATTATCCAGATCTATTTAAACCCTGGAGCTAATGAGCAGCTTTTATAGTATGTAGGGGAGAAATGATATTTGCTTTGCCTGGTGCGTAGGCTATCTTATTTAGTCTTTCTGCAACCCACTGGGTTAGGCGTTATATCTCCATTTTAGAGAAGAGGAGACTGAGTGGCGGGAGCTTAAGCAGTTGTCCAGGTTGGCACGACGACAGATAGATGGCCTAGGTCCTAAGACCACATGGGTCTGGCACACCAGACTGCATGACACCCCCACTCCTGTGTGAAAAGGGACTGCTTACCTCCAACTGGATGAGGGGTATGGAAGACTCTGCAGCTCTGGATGCAAATACCAGGGACCCAGAGATCACAAACATAGTGACCAGAGAAACACGCTCCTGACCCTAAGGAACGTCCAGGTGAAAGCCCCGGTGGACGGATCCCGCCGGCATGGTACAGACGTGGACAGGCTCTGCCAAAAACAGATGTGCAGGGAGGTCCTCTCGATGAGAATTCCTAGATCTGTTGGAACCAGAACTTGAGCCTCCCCAAAATAAATTATCTTGAGACATTTTTTTTTAAATGGTACTACTCATAATGAAGCCTTTTTGAGTAATTTCCCCCAACTGCCAGTCACTGTTCTAAGCGCCTTCCATGCATCAGCTCATTTAATCAATGACAACATCACATGGGAAAACCTTCAGAGCAGGATTTTTGTGTTTCATGTTAAACCGTGTAGAAGCTACCAATGTGGATGGTACCCACCGGGGGGAAGGGAGGGGGCCCCGCCACCTGCTCCCTGCTTTTTAAAACCCCTGCAACAGGGACCGAAATACACACTCCTCCAGCACAGAGCCTCCGGAGAGAGGACACAGCAGCTGAGACAGGCTAAGGGAAGCAGGCAGAAAAGGAAAACAAGCAACATTTATCGGGACAAGCCATCTGCCTGAGACGGAACTGGAGCCTTCGAAACCCACACAAAATTGATTGCACTTTAATGACCCCTGAGCTAATTCTACCAAGAGGCCTGTTTAATGGTGTTACCCAGGATGAGCCATGGTGGTTTTGGTCCTGCCCAGCGAGGAAATCCGTTTTCACTGAGGACGTCAATGGGGAAGTTGGGCAGCCAGCAGAACGGAATAGAGTGTGGACCCCACACCCGGACAGAACACAGGTGATAATGCTGCGTAGTACACGGCAGGCATGGCCCTAAGCACGCTATGTTCATCAGCTCATTTGACCTGTGTGAGATGAGTGAAAATGCTATCTTGATTTTACAGATGAGGAAAGTGACGTGAAGAGATTTCTGTAACTTGGCCAAGTTTATTCCACTGCTGAGCCCAGGAGCTACACAATACAAGATGCAGAGTGATCAGATCAATTAGGAGGGAGGCAGAACTGATCAACTGAAGAGTCCATTCCTGGAGTGGTTAAGAGGGGTCATACCCAAACCTTGGACAGCCGGTCGGGCTGGATGCCGGTCGTGGGCGCCCACCACAGTTGGTGGGTGCTGAACAGCTGAACGTCTGCCCAGGTGGTGAGCAGGCTGCCAGCATCAAGCCACGTATTTTGGAGGGAAGCCAAGATCCCCAACAGCAGCACAACAAAGGTCTAATTCTTGGAACCAACTTTGAACAAGAGTTTAAGTGAAGACTGAGTATCTTTCCCTGGCTTCGTTTTATTTCATGGTGCTCATTAATTCCTTCATTCAACCAGCAAGCATTTGTTGAGCACCTACCCACTGTATACCAGGTACAGCTGTAAACACCTGGAATACAACTGTGAATACAAAGAGACCCAAATCCCTGCAGTTACTTTCTAGCAAAGAGAGAGAGACTAGGTAAACTCTACTGGAAGGTGATACGTGTCATAGAAAGTAAAACAGGGCCAGGGGATTGGAATGCTGGACAGGCGCAGGGCCCTAGCAAAAAGGTGACCTGTGGGCAAAGCCTTAAGGAAAACGAAGAGGTGGCCAGGCTGTTCCCTTGAAGAGCCTCCGCCCCAGGCGTTGGAGACACAATCTCAGCTGCGGTGAGAGCAGTGTTTGATCTTGATTGAGGACGAGAGGAGCATCCAGCAAAGCCAGTGAAGGAGGAATAAAACCACAGATCGTGGCGTCCTGGAATCTACAGGACTGGGTTCAAGTCTCAGCTCTACCCAGCTCTGAGCAAGTTTTTAACCTTTCTAAATCTCACTTTCCTCATCTGTAAAAGGGGACTAATAATTGCAGCTGCCTCGTGAGGACTGAATGTGACAGTAGGATGCTTGTGAGGGGCATGCAGTGAGCCCTCAGCGATGTCAGCTACCCCACGACTCCTTCCCCCAGCGCCCACCTCCATATTGGCACTTACATGGCGCCCTCATTCCCTGATGGGAAGGGGCTGGGTCTTACTTAGATCTCAATCTCCAGGCCCTCCATCAGGACCTGGCACATGGTAAGCCCTCGGCTGGCAGTTGCGGAAGAAGTAAAGGACCAAGCGGGTTGACTGTGGATAGGCTTGTAACTCCAGGATTGACACTACACGTTATTGACTGTTGCATTAAGCAATGTGAACACTCTCTAAAGGTGCGATCAGGTCAGACATCCCCAGACCTCAGTCCGTAGAGGCAGGGGAAATGCGGCTGGGTTTGTGGAAGAATTACCAGATTATGACGCTGACCTGAAGGGAAGCAAGTTAACCAAGACTGCGGGGCCCTTTAAGGCTTGTGGGCAGAGGTACAATCTGTCCAGGGTCTGGGGTCACCGCCGTCTATAAAGCAAGAAAAGGTGGAGCCTCTAACCTGGAAACAGCTGCCTCCTCCCTCTGCGGTGTGCCGCCGCCTCAGGGTCAGGGTCTGCCCAACACGACTTCCCGCAGCTGCGCGTCACTGCACGGAGATGGCTGCTGGTGAGCTGGAATTCAGCTCATACCTCCCTCATGGGATTTCTCTATTTCCAGGGATAAAAACAGGCACTTTTTTTTTTTCTAGAAGCCTGAAGCTGTGCTTTTCATGTGTCTCTGTCCTCAAACAGCCTGGGGACACCTGGGCTTGTGCGTAAGATGAAGAACAGAACAGGAAGAGGAGCGAAGGAGAATCTATACTCAGTGGGAGGCTGGCCCCCAATGCCATGACGGCGAGGTGGCTTCTGCACAGGCTCCTGGGCGCCGTGCTGGGGCAGAAGACACCGCAGGAGCTGCCATTAATTTCTGAGCCTCTCCTGCAGCCAATTTTAGTCCAACTCCTTGATTTCATTACTCTCCTGTGTACAACAGGAAGCTTGCATTCTCCTATCCACGATGAATATTAAGCTGATAGATCTGTAATTTCCTCCACCAGGCCTACTCCCATTTTTGCATATTGATGCTACATTTAGTTTGTTATTTTCTAATTTTCCATCTTTCTGGTCCAGTGCTTACCACCTTCTCCCCATGATAATTTCTATCACCCTCTCCCCATAGTAATTTCTCTCAGCACGTGCATACACACTACCTTCCATCTCTCCTCTGATCCACCCAGGTGGTGAACAGGACACACCTGAGTGACAGGAGACCCCTTTTATACCTGCCACAGTGGTGGGAAGAGGTCTGCCTCTAGTCTTTAATTGGAGGTCACATGGCCATAAATGATCAAGGAGCGATGATAGGGATGGAGCTGCGGGAGGGGTTCTAAGGATGAATGGGAGATTGGAGACACGCACACACCCTCACAGACGTCAGAGCCAGCCTTCCTCTGGACGCACCTCCTGCCAGAAGGTGGCCAGCGTCTTTAAGGTGTGTGAGGGACAGCAACATCTGCTCACAGACAGAACAGGAATCCAAGTCAGGAGGTTGGCATGTCCAGCAAAACTGCCTGGCTCCCACACGTCCTCTCCTGGCGTATGTGTTTGCAGGACTTCCCTCCGTGTCTTGGTCAGTCTGGCCTGCTGTAACAAAGTACCACAGAGTGGGTGGCTTATAAACTACAGAAATTTACTTCTCACAGTTCTGGAAGCTGGGAAGTCCAAAATGAAGGCACTGGCAATTTTGTTGTCGGTTGAAGACAGGTTTCCTGGTGGGTAGAAGGCTGTCTTCTCACTGTGTCCACACCTGGCAGAAGGGCAAGGGAGCTCTCTGGGGTCTCTTTTATAAGGGCACTAACCTCACTCATGAGGGCTCTGTCCTCACGACCTAATCACTCCAAAGGCCCTGCCTCCTAACACCATCACATTGGGGGTTAGGTTTCAGCATATGAATTTGAGGGCACTCAAAGCTTCAGTCTACGGCACTTGGCTGTAGTCTCACCTCGTACCCTCGCTCCCATTTCTCTGGAATGGTGTCTCAGAGGCAGCTCACTCCTCGCTTGACCCAGCATGGTCTCAGGCTCCCAAATCTGTGCATGTCCTCTGACTCCATGTGAACTCCCCCTTGGTTTCTATCTTGTTTTGCCTGACTGCTGGATCTGTTCCCACCCAAAACCTTCCACTAGCACCTCCATGGGCTCTGGCACCCCCTCCTTCCCCAGGAGAATTTCAGGGGTCTGCTGGGCCAGGCACTGGGCTAAACTCTGCTTGCACTAGTACTTGGCATGGTTTTGGGCTCTTGCTCCAGCTGAGCCTGAGGTCCCTTGCTATCCATGACTAGCCTCTCCACCAAAGATAGGCAGAGGGAAAGAAAGGAAACTCAGAATGATTCAGTGCAGGTGTCTTTGCCTGCATCTCCCAATAGTCCCCCTTCATGTTGAACTGTTTGGATACTTTTAACTTGCTTGATCCTCAAAGAAATTCTCTGTTCCATTGGCCCTGTGGCTGTTGATGACCAGATGAATTCCCTGCCTACTCCTCCATATAAGACACTGGCTAAGACTGCCAGGGGCTCCCAATCCTTTGAGAGAGGGGGTGACACCATGGACATCCTCCCGTGAATCATATTTCTCATTAACACAGGTCATTCCTTGAGAAGACTGGGAAGAAGAAGGCAAGTCAGCCCCAGGGATACCAGAATCTCCAGGGAGGCGTGCTCAGTCCGCATCAAGACCTTCTGAAATGCACCCTTACTGAGACTCACTGATAGACAACTGCTGTTTACACTTGCAAAGTTTAATAAGAAGCTTAAATGGACATTTTAACATAGATGAATCCTTCATTATAAAATAGAGATATTCTTTGAAAGTCACATGAAATGTAGATGGCTTAGCCAACTTAAATATAACCTTAATCCTGGTGCCATGTGCTAAATACACAGTGCATTACCTCATTTCATCCTTACTAGACCCCTACAAGGTCGGTATTATTTTCAATTCCATTTTATAGATTAGGAAATCATGGTTCATAAATGGTGAATGATTTGCCCAGGTCCCACTGGTATTAGGTGGCAGGATGGAGATTCAAACTCAGATGTCGTCATTCCATAGCCTATGTGTCTAATCACTGTGCAGAAAAGGCATCCAGGTGGGACCAGCTGACAGAGCAGACTCCCCACCCATCTCCAGCAGCAGCACATGGCAGGGATGGCAGAGTTCAGAGCCTGACTCCATTTGAGGATGAGAAGCTCCATTTTATTATGCTTTCAATAGGTCCCAACTCACAGGGTCAGCAGGTAAGCCAGGGGTACCTTATTCTTCCAGGAGGCAACACAAAAGCCTTCCTGCCCATCAGCAGTCATCTCATTCTCTCTCCTACAGGCAGGGTCTAGGGGAAGCCATTCTCCCACCTGGGGCCGCTTAGGGCACCCAGAACTGATCAGAGACTGGGATGATCTTAAAGGCGTAGTCACTCAGTTTGCCAGACTGGGGTCTCTAACTTCCCTCTGAGAAGAAATTTGTCAACCAGCCAGCAAAATTCTGATTACTGGACAGAGCATTTTGTTTCATCAGTTCTGACAAGATCTTGCTCGCTGACTTCCTGTTTCTAGACTGGATGCAAATACCATCTTTCTATTATTAGAGTCTTTGTTTAGACAAACTAGGAGCGATTGGTTATATTGAGGCTGGCTTTCCTTTACACTCATCTGAGCTTACTCTAGCCGCCCCAATTAGACTGTAAGATGCACCGTTCTGATGGGATTGTCTGGTGGTCCTCAAATCTCCTTAGCAACACATTTTTAAAGGCTCTTAGAATAGATTGTGTCTGCAGCTGACTAATTCCATCCATTATGTGTTGCTTTATACTGGTTCTGCTTGGAAGAAGATTCTTCCTCTATGAGCCTCAAGTATCTCCCTAATAAAATGGGGATAATTCTGGAGGAGGATGATATCAATGATGATGATGCTGCTACTGCTGCTGATGATGATAACTGACCTGTGATAAGATTGCTATGAAGATAATCAAAGGAATGCATGTGAACATGTAAACTGTAGAGTGCCAAATTGAAGCAGATTTATCTAACAGATTATACAGTAAAATAGAGCTAACACTGAACCGGGTGCTAGGTTTCATGCTATTTCCAAGGCTGGGGACACCACGTAACAGTCCAGGGGGACCTTTCTCCCATCTGTGAAATGCAAGTCATGATCTTTGCCTTTCCTGATAGCAGGACTCTTGTGGAAGCCAAGTGTGACTTCTGGAAAGTCATTCATAAACTGTAAAGCAGTGTGCAGGACAATCAAATTATTCTAGGAAGTTTCTAATGCACAGAGATCATATGGCAAATCCTTTTGCAAAGAAAGTAATCTCCTGCTCACATATGCTTCTTAAACCCAGAACACGCTTAGATTTCAGTTTTAAACCAGCTCAAATGAATTTGCCACATGTCCATACTGAGATAAAGTTTATTCAATGGCTTCTTGTTGAATGAACAAATGAATGAGTGAGTGAATGAATGATGCCAGGTATAACAAAGAGATGGCTCTATTCTTATAGCACCAACTCCACATGATGTTTTTAAATTCGTCTATATAATTAGCTTCATGAACTATCACCAGGCAGCATAAATCTTTATTGGTGCTGCTAAGAGTATCTGAACTACTGACAAATTGCTCTTACTACAAAGTTCTATTAAGAAGTATGACACATGTTATATAGTGTTTCTGTTAATTGAGCATTGAATGAGTGAAATACATACAGACACAGGGAACTTACTGGGCAGGGAATCCAGACTTGACGGTACGTTTTCTTCCGTGCCTGGCCCCACAGCTGTCCTGGGTCTCTGTCCCCAGCAGGTGCCCTGAGCTCTGGTGGCTCTAAGGAAGATCCTGCCATCTCCTGTCAGGGTTGGGTTGCCGTCTCTTCTTTCCACCACTACAAGCTCAGCCCTTCAGTGTCCCGGCTGCAGTCTCCTTACCTCCTGCTTTGAGGCAAGTTATAACCACACAGTAGATGGTACCCACTTACTCCACCGTTGGCAACATCCTGTCTGTTCATGCCAGCAGGAAGGGAAGCCATCGCTGTCTGGTTTCCTGGGTGCTTGGAATTCTGCTTTCCCCACCTTGGTCAGGTCACTCTTTCTTGTCCCCCTTTTAAATCTCACAAAGACGTTCCTTCCTGCCAGGTCCTCTGGATCATGCACCTTGCTGATGGCAGCCCTGTATTGCAGGATGCTATTCTCAGAGTGAATTTCCTGCGCTGACTTTACCACCGTAAACATTAATGGACTGGAGATTTGTTTTCGGTTCTCAAAGAACTTCCTTAAAAAGCTTCAGTAGAAGAAAGTCTAGTTCAATGGTGAAAATGATGACTAACTTGGATGATGACCAATTCAGATAATTGGCCAAAGACCTTTAATCTTGCTGGCACCCCTCTGTCACTCAGCAGGGAACCAGCCGATCATTCCATCAATACGTTTATTTTGTCAGCTGTCACTGTGTGGCGCCCACACGTCTCAGCTGGGTCACTTAGGCTGAGCAATGGAAACCTGCCAAAATCAGAATCATTTCATCGCTGTCACGTGCCTTTCTTGTCGTATGGATTTTCGATGGATTTCTGCCTGGCTTGGCAAATCTAAGCCATGACCTTGCTCTTAGCTGCTGGGTCTCTTTAATTATTACTATCAATTCCAACCAGCTTGAGTCAGTACATTTCCAAACTGCATTAACTCAGTAAGTTCCACCCACAAGATTTCTATTCTATTCTGTCTGACATCTCCCTCTATAAACACACACACACACACACACATACTCACCTAGTTCCACTTTGAACCGGTTATTTCTTCTCAGCGGGGAACACGTGTATGTACACACATTGATTTATTTCCATATGACTTTTCATGAACAGTTTTTCCTTAGAGAAACTTTACTCCTGTCAGAAGGAAAGTACCAGATTCATGATAACAGTAAATAACTAAACTATTGCCTGTTCAATGCTGAGTCCTGAGCTTCCCAAACCAGGCACCATAAATTCAGGGGATATCAGACATTTTGTTGAGAAGTGAAGCAAGCAGTCAAAACATGGTTCTCAGAGAAAAGCTACCTCTTATTTTGTTATAATCCCAGAAATGAACTGAGGATATCACACATCTCAGGAGAAAGGGGCCATGGAATCACTGTGGCACCCTCGGGACCAAGCCCCACCCTTATGAGCCCTCCACCTGCGGGCTCCGTGGGAGCAGTACTCTGAGCGTTGCACGAACTAGAGTGATTTTGCAGGCAGGGCACCAAGGCCTGAAAGAGAAGGCACACAAGCTTGCAAGTCAGGTTTGCACACAAACGCAGCTTTCGCCGGGTGCGATTGTGGACAAGTTTCATCGTCTGTAGAATGGGGTGATGACAGGGTTGTCAGTGAGGTGTAAGTTAAGTAGCAGGCACACACAAAGGCCCCGTGCAGGCCTGTTAGGCAGCAGTCCCTCAAAGGCATGTGCCGCTCCTGCTGCTGCTGTTGCTACTGCTCTGGCTCAGTCATTCGCCAAGCATACAAACAGTAATACTTCAAACTTACCCTGAAACAGTCCTTCTATGCCTGACCCCTCTCAAAACAACAACAAAAATGGTGTAGAGGGGCTGGCCCTGTGGCCTAGTGGTTAAGTTCGGCACGCTCTGCTTCAGCGGCCCGGGTTCAGCTCCCAGGGTGGAGCTACACCACTCATTGGCAGCCGTGCTATGGCACGACCCACATACAAAATAGAGGAATCTTGGCACAGACGTTAGTACCTAGAGAATCTTCCTCAGGAAAAAAAAAGGGGAGGATAGAAGAGGATACTAACTAACTCCCAATATATATTACCCTCTTTTTTTAGTAACGTAATCATGAGTTCCCACTGGAAATATTGTCACCCACTTGAAAGAGTACATTCCACAACTTCCCTTGCAGCTATGTGTAGACATGACTAAGTTCTGGCCAATAAGATGTCAATAAAAGTGGTGTGAAATTTCCAGAAAATATTTTTAAAAGGAGGTTTTCCTTCTTTCCTTCTACTTTCTCCATCTTGTTGCCTGGAACACTGACATGAAGACTGGCACTCTAGAAAGCATCTTGGATTATGAGGACAGGCTCACAGCCTAGGAGTGGAAAGTGTCTGGGTTTCTGACATCTTCCTGTAATGGATTTATCATTGATGGACTGCTTATTTCTGGACTTCCTTTATATGAGAGAGAAATACACTTTTATCTTATGTAAACCATTAAGTTATTCGGGGTTTTTCTGTTATAAACAGGCAAATTCTAACTCATGCACCTGACTTCTCCGCTCATCTCCTCCCCATCAACTCAAGGGCCAGCTGCACCGAATAGGCTCTGACGGTTTCTTCTCCCCTCCTTCACTTCAAAGATTCAAAGTCCCAGGATAGATTTTCCAATTATCTGAGTTTAGGCCATTCAGTGCCTACCCTGGTTCCACCAGGGATGAGGGGCATGGAATCTGGAGGAGGGAGCCCCGGAGACTCCTGGATTGACCACACCTTCAGAAGGTGAAAGGTGACATTCCAAAGGGAAATGAGGGTGCTGCTGGCAAAGGTCCACCACAAAACCTCCCCCTGTCCTCCTTCGCCTGCTGAGCAGCACGTCACCTCCGGGACTGCAGAAGGAGCAACAATCAGTGTGGTTGCAATTGTGAGTGCCAGGATCTTTGACTGTCCAATAGGGACAAACAACACTTTCACCATAGGGTGACTCTAGCAATGGGATAAGGAGGCACATAGTCACGTCCCAGAAGAGGGTCTGAGGCTTCTTCATTCGACATTTATTGCAAGTCTACTGAATGCCAGGTCTATTCTAATACTAGGGACACAAGAATTCATTGTTACCTGGCCTGCCTGATACTCACAGCCTAGAGGGAGGTGCAGAAGTTGAGAGACAGGTGCATGATAGACACCAAGGTGGAGAGATGTGTGGGTATTTACAGAAGCACACAGAGCAGCATGTAACCCAGACTCGGGAGATGGGTGGGAGGGGCAGTGGGGATAATTTCCACAAGAAGTCCATCTTAAAAGCAGAATAGGAGTTAGACAAAGCAGGAGAGGACACAAAGGGGAGAGCAGGTGGGAGGCGATGGAGGGAGGGAGAGCAAACGGGTCTGGGGGAGTGCAGGTGAGGGGACATAGTGGGCCAGGAGCAGGCCACAGACAGCCTCGGGTGATGGAGCAGAGTCTGGAGTTTATCCTGTCACCAAGGGAGAGCCACTGAAGCGTTGTAATCATGAGGAGCAACATGGTGAAATATGCATTTTAGAATGATTACTCAGTGTGGAAATTGGATGGCGGGGGAGGGGCAAGAGTCCAGGCTCAGGGACCAGTTAGGAGCCCGTTGAAATAGTATAATAAAAAATAATGGTGTCCTGAACAGACAAGAACATTGCTTTACAAAAATAGTGCAGTAATGTTTTTCTTCTGGCCGGTTCTTAGCCAGAAACAAGATGTTAAATTGTGGCGTCTCTGCGTGCGTTCAGAGGACAAGAGGCCGAGCGGACAGATTGCTGGGCCACCACTTGACGCTGGAGTGGAGCATCAAAAAATTAGCACTTAGCTTGGGGCTTCTTAGACCCTCCCTCTGGGATATCAGTGGTTTCCAACAAGCCCACACTTTGTCAGGAGCTGGAACGCTGGCAAATGAGAATGGCGTTGCTGGTTATACAGACATTCTGAATGAATGAGGGATGGAATGAATGAATGCATGAACCTATCAATTAATTGCATTTCTGGATCAGGGCCACCCTGGTTTCTATAGTTAAACGTCAGGGTGAGGGAATTTTTGCCCATTTCCCATCTCTTTCTGTTTTAAGTACTTCTTAAAAGGACTGTGAAGTGCTATTGAACCATCCCTACCATTCCATTCTACTCAGAGAAGTAAGCAATTATCCAGCGTCAGAGATGGTATCTGGGATGGGGGTGAGACGACCTATAGCCTGGAATTGTAAATGATCTTATAGTCTTTTGCTGTCAGTGCAGGCAGATAACTCCGGAAACGTATTTTTGGAAATGCTGTAAATACAGAATAAAAGTTAACAGATAGATAACACATGGAATCTGAATTATGAAACACCATGTTACGCTACAAAAACCGTCACTGAGCCGTCAGTGTGCACTGTGGAGCCCTGTGAGAAGCGGATTTTTTCGGGTATGGCAATTGTCCTGGTGAGAATGAATTCAGCACAGGAAAAAACGTGCCATATGCTCAGCGAGTCAGTGTTTGTGTTTATGCTGAATTGTCCATTATAGGTTTATTCTCTTTCCATCCTTCCTCTTAAACTTCTGAAAGAAGAAAAGTTTGTAGGGCAAATCCACATATAGGATTATCAACTGGTGCTGACCTAAATCTCATACTCAAGGAATTCCAAGAATATTCATCAATGCCTCACTTTCCCTTCCACTGTGATCAAAAACATTCACTTAGGACCCTTAGGTCTGGGGTCCCTGAGATGCCTCAGGAAATTTCCAGTGGCTTCTTGCTGCCCCAGACCAGTGCTTGATCACACAAAGTGATAGCACCAACTAATGTTCAGCCAAAAAGCATCTATGGACCACCTTACACCCAATAAGATGGCTACAATTTAAAAAAGAAATAGCAACAATAACAAAAAATAGAGGATAACGAGTGTTGGTTGTGATGTGGAGAAATTGAAGCCCTTGTGCACTGCGTGTGGGAATGTAAAATGGTGCAGCTGCTATGGACAACAGCAAGGTGATTCCTAAAAAAACTGAAAATAGAGGCCCGCCCAGTGGTGTAGCAGTTAGGTTCCTGAGCTCCATTCCATGGCCCAGGGTTTGCAGGTTTGGACCCCAGGCATGGACCTAGCACTGTTCGTCAAGCCACGCTGTGGCGTCATCCCACATAAAATAGAGAAAGATTAGCACAGATGTTAGCTCAGCAACAATCTTCCTCACACACACACACACAAATTTAAAAATAGAATTACCATATGATCCAGCAATCCCACATCTGGGCATCTGTCCAAAAGAATTGAAAGTAGGGCCTCTAATAGATATTTATACACCCATATTCACGGCATCATTATTTACAATAGGCAAAAGGTGGAAGCAACCCAATTGGCCATCAACGGATAAATGGCTAAGCAGAATGAGGTATGCACATACAATGGAACATTATTCAGCCTTAAAAAGGAAGGAAATTTTGACATGTGCTACAACATGGATGAACCTTGAAGACATTATGCTAATTAAAATGAGCCAATCACAAAAAGACAAATACTGTATGATTCCACTTATATGAGGCACCGAGACTAGTTATATTCATAGAGGTCGGAGGTAGAATGGTGGGTGCCTGGGGCTGGGGGTACAGGGAATGGCGAGTTAGCATTTAATGGGTATAGAGTTCAGTTTTACAAGATGAAAAGCATTCTGGAGATGCATAGTGGTGATGGCTGCACAACAATGTGAATGTACTTAATACAACTCAACTGTACACTTAAAAATGGCTAAGGTGATAAATTTTATGTTACGTGTTTTTTACCCCAATTTTCTTTAAAAAGCCTCTATGGGTCTGCAGGAGAGAGAAGGTACCAGAGGGCCAGCCAACGCAAAGTACACTATGTAACTATTTTAAAACCTGCGGGCGCTGTGCCTTCTCTTCTTGCCCTCTGATTTCTCAATCCCTTTCTTCTCTCTACCTGCTCACTTCGGGCATGCAGAGACCATCCAGGAGTCCTCAGAGCTCAGCTGACCTCTACTCTGATGCCCTCCCCAACCATTACACTCATTCATTGCCAAGATTTCACTTATCTCCTTATTCACAGCGAGCCCCAAACTACACCTCAGATTCCTCCTTTCCACAAAGTTTTGGACTCAAATTTTCACTTGCCCCGTGGAAACCTCCCCTTCAGGTCCCACAGAGAACTCATTCTGTCCCCAGACACATCTTCCTTCCATTCTGACCTTAGTTAATCAAATTACCCCCGACCCAGACTCCTACATCAGAGTCCTGGGACTCTTTCTGGAACCATCCCTACCTGCCTGCCTCTCCTTTTCCTATCACCCAGACATAAGCCTTTCATTTCTAGCACCAAAACTTTGCCTCTCCTCCCTCTCCCCAGCCCCTCCCACGCCCTGGTCAGCCTGTCCCATCCTAACTGATGCCTCAGTCCCCTCACTCTCTAGATCTCCACATTCCATTTTCTACACTGCTCTTAAAAACCTAGATGTGACAGTAGCACTCTCCTGCTTAGAAACTTTACCAAGGTTCCCCACTGCTTATAAAAGAAACCTCTGGGGGCTGGCCTGGTGGCATGGTGGATAAGTTCGTGCACTCTGCTTCAGCAATGTGGGGTTCATTTTGGATCCTGGGTATGGACCTATGCACTGCTTATCAAGCCATGCTGAGGCAGTGTCCTACATAGAAGAACTAGAAGGACCTACAACTAGGAGATACAACTATGTACTGGGGCTTTGGGCAGAAGGGAAAAAAAAGGAAAGACCGGCAACAGATGTTAGCTCAAGGCCAATCTTGTCACCAAAAACGAAGAAGAAAAGGCATACGAAAGTATCACATATTAAAACTTAAAATAATCAAAAAGAAACCTCCTCCAATTTCCAAAGGCAGAGGGGGTACTTTCAAATGTCTCAGGAAATAAACTAATTGGCCCACCTTTGGGTCAAATGGCAACTCCTGGTCTAACCACTGGTGACAAGAAGGATGCAGTCATTTATGAAGAAGACAGCTGCAGTGGCAGAATTCTAGAGATGACACCCAAGATTCTTGTCCCTTGGCTATTAAATTAAACGTTAATCTAGGGATTGCTGTGAAAGGATTTTGCCAAAGCCATTAAAGTCCCAAGTCAGTTAACCTTAAAAAAATGGAGATTATCTGGATGGGCTTGACCCTATCAAGTGAACCCTTTAAAAAGGGAGAATTTTCCGGCATGTAGCAGAGGGGGGAGTCAGAAAGAGTCAAAGCTAGAGAAGGATTCAACATGCTGTTGTTGACTTTGAAGATAGAGGGCTCAGCTGCAAGGACCAGAAATCAGCCTCTTGGAGTGGAGAACGACCCCACTAAATTCTGCTAACAACAGAACGATCATGGAAGCAGATCCTTCTTAGGCCTCCGTGTGAAAGTCCAGCCTGGCCAACATCTTCATCTCAACCTCGTGAGACCCTGAGTGGAGCGTCCAGCCAAGCCCACCCAGACTTCTAACCTAAAATGTTGCTAATAAACCTATGTTGTTTTAAGCTGCTCAATTTGTGGCGATTTATTACACAGAAGTAGAAAATGAAGATAGCGGCTCTCTGGGACATCTCCCGGAGCCGGTGGGGAGGGCTTCCCGGAGCACAGGATGTGCCACGGACACAATTCCAGAAGTGGTTGTTCTGCCCACCAACCCACTTTAAGTAGTTCCATTCGCCTCCATCTGTCCTTCATTACTTTCTCTGCTCTTTCTTAGATGCTCTGTGGAACTTCATGGACTTTTCACAAACAAGCATTAAAATTGTAATTACTTTTATCCTGATCTAGATGTATTTAAGATTTCCAAAGTCTAATATTTCACCATCTTTCCCACATATCATTGTATACGGTTGTAATAAGCTTAATAAATTATCAGCTCCTCCCACTACCTTGATCCTCCACTGCCCTCTCTCTCCCTCTCTCTCTCTCTCTCTCCGTCTCTCTCTCTCTCTCTCACACACACACACACATACAATGCATGGCCAAATTATGCTTCTATCTCTTAAGCGGAAGGAAATAAATGGTAATTTTCAATAAGAAAATAAAAGAGTTAACTAGTTTCCACACTGTCTGCTAATTCTTATTTAAGAACATGAACTTTGGAATTACTCAGAGCAAAATCTGATTCCCAGATGCTTCCTTTAGTGGCTACAGGACATCTCTTAGTCTTAATTTTATCACCTGTCAAATGGGTACAACAATAAGACCTTCTTCACAGCATTCCTATGAGGACTAAGTTAAATAATGCCCACGGAGTCCTCAGCACCTGCCTAGCATGAAGTCTGTCCTCAGTAAAGGGGTCATTACTATTGTGAAGGAGATGAATACCTGTGAACCTTTAAAAGTAAGGACATTAGATCAAGCTCAGGCTTGCTCAAGGCTACACGCTCACAGTAGTTGCGTTTGGTCATGGTTTTGAGCTTAGCCCAGTCTAAACAATTCTCTCCCTGGCTCTGAGTCCATCATTCTGCCATATAAACCTCACTGAGCTGCCTCCAGCTACTCATTTTTGAGTTACCTATAGACACTCGGTTGGTGAGGAACAGAGAAAGGAACACAGATGGAGGCATTTTCAGCATCTCTTCTTTCTAGTGCCATTTCAGAGCAGAGCCCAGGCTCTTGAGTGCTGTAAGCACATGGCAAACAAGTCTACACCCATCAGAAGCTGCTCCCATGGGCTGTGAGTGCCAAATCGTGGGGGATGTCAAGGTCGGGTTACTGGAGATGCCAGAAACAAAACAAGGGAGAGTAAATGGACACAAAGAAGTGCAGAGTGAGGCAGTAATTTGTCCTCATCTGAGTGTTCAAAAGAAAGAGTTTGAGGGGTCGCCCTGTGGCCGAGTGGTTGAGTTCTCGCACTCTGCTTTGGCGGCCCAGGGTTTCGCCGGTTCAGATCCTGGGCGCAGACACAGCACGGTTCAACAGGCCATGCTGAGGTGGCATCCCACATAGCACAGCCAGAAGGACCTACAGCTGGAATATACAAATATGTATTGGGGGGCTTTAGGGAGAAGAAGAAGAGAAAACAAAAGACGAATTGGCAACAGTCATTAGCTCAGGTGACAATCTTAAAAAAAAAAAAGAGAGAGAGAGTTTGAGAACACGGAAAATGCAGCAGCGCTTGACATGACAGGAGGAGCCTCTGCCACCTTGGGAGCTGGGCAGAGTCTGAGGCATAGAGTGATCCCAAGCATTCCTGGAGCATTGGGGAAGCTTTTCACATGGAGGGGCCAAAGCCTGTTCAAAGGAGAGAGGTCCCCTTGCATCTCAGGGGGGCCAAAGAGCAATGAACTACACCAGGGTCTCAAAGGTGGTCCCCAAACCAGTAGCTACAGCATCACCCAGGAAATGGCTAGAAATGCTAAATTCTCGAGTCCCACCCCAAACCTACTGAATCAAAAACTCAGGTGCTGCGTCCAGCTGTCTGTGTTTTAACCTGCCCCCAGGTGGTTCGGATACACACTAAATTTTGAGAACCATGGTCTGGAGAGCCACAGGTCCCACCTTAAGTTCCAGTAGGGTCCTGGTTGAGAAACATGAGTTAAAGCTTCTCTTGGTCAGGGTGCTTTCCCACTCACGTATATGTGTGATGAATTGTTTCTGTTTTTTTCTTTTTTATACAAAAGGCACTGTCTGCCTCTCCAACCAAACCACCCATCGTGACCCCATCGGACATCCAAACCACATTCCGGCCACACAGAACACCTCACCCTTGAGCTTTTGCTTATATTCTTCCTTCTGCCAGGAGTGCCCTTTCCTGCTACCATCCACCTGCTCGTCCTTTAGGCTCAGTCATTTACGTGGGTTCACCTGGACCCCTTACGTACGCCCGGAACTTTTTATTACACGGAATCATTTTCATATTTTATTCCCCCTACTAGACATTAAGTTTAAGTGTACGGACTCCAACCACAATTGTGGGCTGGAATCTTGGTGCTACCACTTTCTAGATGTATGACTTTGGATGACTCACTCCAACTTTCTTTGTATCCATTTCCTCATCTTTGGAATGGGGATGATAATATGCCCACCTCAGAGGGTGGCATGGGGAGTAAATGAGAGCATGCATATGAAGTGCTTAGAACAGCACCCGGCACATGGTAAGTACTCAATCAATGTTAGCTATTATTACCATTCTTATTATTACTATCACGTTTGTAACTCCTCTAGGTTCTGACACATGGTATATATACATACACACAAGCTATATACGTAATAAATACATATATGTGTATATGTATATATATACACACACACACACAAAAGGATGCAAAGGAAAATTATCCAATACTTGGAAATCAAGCAAAGAGAGCAGAGCAAGACCTTTCAGTGTCATGTGAGGCATTGCTCAAAGGGCTACCCAAAGATTATTTAGAACATACCTCTGGTTGAATTTGCAATTTGTTATACAGTTAGATCCCACATACTAGGAAGTCATATGTAACGCCTCAGTTCCTATCCAGTGGAAAAGATAACCCACAGGTTATGGGTTTTGACTTGCTCTCTAGGACAGTAACCACTGTGTGTCTGACTTAACAGTCTGGTTCTAACATTCCTTTTGGAATGCCTCGAAATCTCAGCTACTCAAAATGTGCTGTGAGCTAGCTTTAGCATTTTACTAGATCCCTCATTAAGGAATGAACAGATCTTTGACACACGTTCATTCTATATTCATGGGAGAACCATGTTTTTAACTTTTTGAAAACTGTGCTTTCAGAGAAATATATCTTGGGTTATGAGATCAGTAAAATGGGTGAAAGTTTCATCCCAGTGTGAAATGCAACACTAAAGCTGGTCACACTTGGCAAGCACCTATTATGTTGTGTCAAAGGCAATGTACCAGGTGCATTTCATGCATTTTAGCACTGAATCTCAGCCGCTCTATGAAGAATCACTTTTCTCATGTTTCAAACAGCAAACTGGGTCAGAGAGTTTAATAACATTCCCAAAGTCACATATGTCTTCTCTGACCAAGGAAGTGGGTATAGTCAGGATACTCGTAACCACCATTTGGGCAGGTCTAGACGACTTTGCGTGTTGACTGCTGCATTCCATCCTGGAGACTTGTGAGACCACCGTGTGGAAGGGCTACCCTTCTGCCCTTCGGTAGAATCGGTCTTTCTGAAGATGGTGGCTGGACCACATGCAACAGGCTCAGGCACTTACAGCTGACCAGCCAGGCTGGTAGCAGACCTCTGAGTCGACCTGAGGGCAAGTTCCATGTTCCCCGGTTGAGAGATGCAGCCATTTGGCCTGTCCCACTTCCAACTTTTTGGTTCTGTAAATAATCATGTACTGAGCATCAAGCGTTTCCAACCCTTGACAGGGCACTGGACATAACCAGATGAGTGATGTTGGCAGTTAGGACACTGCTCTCCAACTGATGGACATGCTCACAAAGGATACAATATGAATCATGTCCAACACCCACAAATGAATAAAAGGTCCTCTACAGATCTTGTGGGGCTTTCTGGAGTAACCAGGCTGCAAGGCACTGCCAACCTTGATTATCCATCCATCAGAGGAAGACAGACCAGAACTGGGAGAGGGGAGAATGGGCCTGTGAAAGCATGTTCTGCCTGGACTTCCAACAGGAGGAAGAGCAGGGCATGTAAGCAGCCACAGCACCTGCCACAAGCAGCTCTGGAGGCAAAGACTCCACACCATGCACCGTCAATGGCCTTTATCCCTAGAGCCCTCCCACTGGAGAAAAGTCAAGAGTGGGCCTCAGCAAGCACATCAGCTACTCTTCTTCTCTTGAGGGGGAACAACAAACAAGCTGGTGGAGAGTGCTCACTCTAATACCACCACCGCTCGTGGGAAGGGGAGTAGAAGACCCCTCCTCTGCAGCTAAATGAGGTAAATTGAGATAAGACGGCTCTCAATAAGACACTGAAAGTTGCTCACCTTGAAGAATCCCCATCTGGAGAGTAGATAAACTCCATTCCTAGCTCATGTCACTGCATAGACAATGTGGGTGAGTCTACACCCAGTGTCGGTTTTTTCCCATCAGCCCCCTGTCGGCCTGGGGACTTACGTAGGACATGCTGGAGAAGACCCCTGAGCGGAGTCTTAAAGGACTATGGGATGCCGGCCAGGTGAAGAAAGGCAGAAAGAAGTCCATAGCAATAAAGGAGCATTATGAGTAGAAGTCTGAAGACATCAAACTGTGTGGCCATGGAATGTCCACTGGTAGTTTGCTGGAACGTGAATTTCAAAAAGTCAGGGAGTGGTGGAATTTCAGGTTGAAATGGTCAGCAGAGACCAGATAGCGGCATACCTTTCTCCTCATGAGTTCAGAATTCGAGAGGGGTTCATTGACTTTTTTATGCATGTGCCTGCTATAGTCAGGTTTGTTTTACAAAGATCGTAATAACTAGCATTTATTGAGCACTTCAAATGAGGCAGACATTGCTCTCCATGCTCTATACACATTAATTCATTTAATTCTTGTCAACTCCTCAGGATACCATTATTAACTTGTTTATAAGTGGGGAAATTGAGGCACAGAGAAATTAATTAATTTGTCAAAGTTTACATCACTGGTATGCAGCAAATGAAAGATATGAATACAGGCAGTCTGGCAATGAAAGTGGCATGCTTAATAGCATACTTATTACCTTACTTTTGTTACTTCTGTTTTTCAAACTTGAGCCTAATTAAGGGAACTTTGTGAAGGAGGACTAGTATACCCTTTGTAAGGACTTGGAATAAGTTAGAGCTCCCTTTACAATTCAGTTCCTGGATATGCTACTTTAAGAGTGTTATTAAACTCTCTGATTCCAATTTGTTCTCTGAAACACGGGAAAGAAACACGTGGAGTGGTTAATATTAAGTGCTAAAGCATAAGAAATACACCCAGCACACCACCTTCAACAACACGAGAGGTGCTTGCCAAGTGTGACCAGCCTTAGCACTGCATTTCACACTGGCATGAAACTATCCCCCGTTACAGGATGCTAGGATCTGTCACAGGTAAGCGGGGGGATATGTTTTAGGGTTGATAAGTCCCTGAACTCACACTAGACCCACTGGGTAGATTCCAAAAGCAAACCTGATCTGGAACTTTCAGTGGAGCTAGAATAGCTGGAAATGCATGCTGCCTTCATTGAATAAAAGAGAGGCAAGAAGGCGAGAAAATGAACAGAGGTGAATGCTACATTCCAAAGAGATATGGGAAAGTGATTCCAGGAGGTTAGAATCACCCAGATCTGCAGAGGGTTCCTTTGCTCCTACCAACCTATCATTTTGTGGGAACAAAATGATCTGACTGAGTGTGCCCACATCACTAAGAAAGGGCATCGGGCTGCCTTGTCAACTCCCTGCAGACTCCTTCATGCATGTACTACTGGGAAAGCCTGTCAGAGGAGGGCAGGGTCTGAATGAGGACTCCGGGTGGCATCTCCACTACTGGGAATTAGGTGCCCCAAAGTGAGCGGGCAGGTTCCATTCATCTCAGGCAGGAGGTCTTTACCTGGGGTTTGTAATCAGAAATTTGGATGGAGAAAAAAACTACATCTTTAATTTTCCCTTACCTCTAGCTGAAATCTCGCATTTCCTTCAGTTATGGATGCAGGCAACAAACTGCGATAGAATTCGCAGTACCTGAGACTTTATCCCCAGCAAAAGCACAGATAGTTGTATATCACATCATACTTGTGCAGGTATCACAAAATATCATTTCTGCGCACCCTGACTTCGAATTAGGCTCGCTATTAGCCCCACAGCTAGAACGTATGACCTAACGCACTAAGAAAGCAGCAGATCCATCACTACGTCACAAATTTGTATGTGTAGTATTGTGATAAGTAGTTCAACATAGTTGTTTCCTTCTTTAATCCAGTTTATTTTATTTTATTCTTTAGAAATCCCCGGACTGCCAGGGATCCATGGCTTAAGCAGGGCATAATGAGCCTGCTGCCTAGGACCCTAAAGCATCGGGACCTGGCACTGCAGAAGGTGTTCTGCCCATGAGAAAATGTGGTTCCTGAGCAGGATGTCCACTCTGCACCCTGGTGAGAAGGACAAGAAATCCTAAAAGGGAAGGAATAAAAGGATTTGTCTTTATGGAGTACCTACTTCCCATCACACACTGTACTTTACTTACAGTAACCTCATGTTGTCCAGTAACAACCTCATGAGGTGAGAACAATTTCCCCCATTTCACAGAGGGGGAAACTGTGGCTCAGAGAAGTATAATCACACTGCTAGGAGATGAGGAACCAGGCACAACTCCAACCCAGGTCAGTTTGAGTTTCCACTCTCTGACCATGGTAATGACAGTGAGATATGGCTTTGACAGAACTGCTGGACAAAGGAAGAGGTCAATACATCCACCAGTGAAGAAGACACCTCAGGTAGTCGTGGGGATGCACCACTCAAACCCCACTTCATGAGAACCTGCTGGGAGGAGTCCAGCTTCAGCACCATCTGTTCCTCTACAGCCTTTGCTCTGAGGACACGCTCTCCCCAGCCAATAACCGAGAATGCCCAGCACCAATCCTAAAGCCAGGTCATTCCTGCCAGACAAAACAGGTCTCCTCTGATGCTTCTCCTATTCCATTCCATCCTCCTTCCTTCCCTCTGTCCTTTTACAGGTGCGCCTGACCAGTATTGTGGTCTGAAGGATCCCAGCCTCTTCCTGCTCTCTCTCCCCTTCATCCTTCACAGGTAGTTCCTTCAATAAATTCTTGTATTCTACTTCCATTTAGATGTTTGCTTCTTGCAGGACCCAAGTTAACGCATTCCCCAAGTCTGAAAAAAGCTGCAGCCCTGCCCCCTCTGATGGGCAATCCAAGGAGAGAGTGTCCTGTGACAGTTTCATGGGCCAAGGAGGGAAACCACCCCTCCTTCTAACTACCACGTAAGGAGTGCATCATGGGAAAATAAATAGACACAGCATGGGCCAAGGTCGTTAAGGCTTAAAACAACTGGGTAATTCTATCAAAGTCAGGAGAGCAGTTAAATATGATGGAGAATATTTGGGGGGAGGGGGCATGACAGGGGCACTTCTGGAGTGCTGATGATGTTCCATTTCTTGAACTGGGTGCCAATTCAACAGGTGTGCTCAGTCAGTGACAATTCATCGAGATGTCCTCTTATGATCTGTGCAGTTTTCTGTCCATCTATTTTCCTCATAAAATGTTTTCTAAAATGGTGTATTTATACCACCCAGCACTCAGCGAGGTGGAATGTGAGGGGCTGCTCTCCGTAGGACAGGACGCAATCTATTAGTGACTGACGGTGTGCAGGAGGGAGGTACTCTGCGCAGCCCACCCACAGCTCCAGGGATTTGAACTGGGTTGTGGTCCTTAACAAAGAAACTTAAAGCTATTTATCTTGGGGTCCTGAGTTGCTATCAGAGGTTCTAGATTTATCTGATATATATGCCCTTTATAGCCAAACTTCAGTTGAATAAATAAATGACTTACTTATATCTTGACATTTGGAGATGTCAGAAAGAGAAGAAATAGGGAGTTCTACAATCCTCGGTATTGCCTGTGGCAGGATCCAGCGCTTGACTTTGAAAGCATGATGTGTAGCTCGCAGAGAGAATGAATCTGCCCGAGTGGAGAAATGTGGATGTATGTTTGACAAACCAATTCCCTTTCTTGGAGGAGAAGGGAGGCTCCCACGGAGGTCAGGTAGCTCAATTACCAGAGGCAAAGCAGAGCAGTGGAGGTCTTGCAGAATCAAAGGGCCCCCTCCCGCTGACACTTGCACGGGGACTTCCTGGCATCACCCGGTCGGCTGGGAACCACTGCAGCGAGCCTCTGAAATTAATGACATCCTCACCTCCATGAGCAGGGCCAGCGTCTGCCTTCAATCTCAGAGACTCAGAAACATCTCGAGGCTAAAATGCACGGAGAGCTCTGCTAAACAGGAAAAGTGCCCCCAGTAGGATCACAGAAGCCTGAACAATAGTTACCTCTCTCCTGTTCATTCAGCTGACCCTCTGCCCCAGGGCCCTCTCCCTCCTGTGCCCATGATTGGGGTCATTTACCTATTACTTGCAGGCAGGGGGAGCTAGCATTTTAGTTCGTGGGCAAGTTACAGAAAATACGGCCTCAGATCAACAGCAGCACATTGAGAGGCAGTGAACTATAATGGTTAAGAGTACAAGTTAAGAGCACAATTCTGCCACCCAGCAGCAATAGGATCTTAGGCAAGTTTCTTAACCTCCCTGTGCCTCAGTTTCCTCATCTATTAAAAGTTATTCTTGGGGCTGGCCCAGTGGCATAATGATTAAGTGTACACGCTCTGCTTCGGTGGCCTGGGATTTACAGGTTCAGATCCCAGGCGTGGACCTACACATGCTCATCAAGCCATGCTGCGGTGGCATCCCACATAAAAAAATAGAGGAAGCACAATCAGAGACGCTCACAACTACAATATGCCACTGTGTACTGGGGGATTTTGGGGGGAAAAAAAAGAAGATTGGCAACAGTTGTTAGCTCAGGTGCCAATCTTAAAAAAAAAAAAAATAGAGGCAGATTGCCATAGATGTTAGCTCAGGGACAATCTTCCACAAGCAAAAAGAGGAAGATTGGCAACAGATGTTAGCTCAGGGCCAATCCTCCTCACCAAAAAAAAAAAAAAAAGTTATTCCTTATACTTAGTTCAGAGGGTTATGAGAATTAAGTTAGTACATACAGGGCATTTGATAAAATGTGCAACCACTGCAGGTGAAACTGTAGTGTGAACAAGAAGAAAATCTCCATTGAAATTTCAAGTTTGTTTGCTACTTCAGCATCACCTAGTCTACTCTGACTGAACACAAACCGTACCTAAAAATGAGGTGCTGCATAACATAAACCTTAAGTATGTGTAATTAGCTTAGGATTCAGGCAGCACCCAGGAAGGAAACCACTATTAGAGGCTGGAAAGATGACAACCCCCGTTATGCAGGGCCGAAACGTGGTAAAACTGTCACCTGCTGTAACCTAGCACTCAAGTAATATCTTGTAGCTCTAGAGAAAGAAGTTGCAAGACAAAACTTGTGTGTTGATTGCTATGGGCTTCATGTGGCCAGGTAATCCAGGAAAAAGAGCAGCTCAGAAAATAAGCAGCCAGTTTGCAAGCAGGAATGAATAGAAATGCAGAGTTCCAAAATTCAGAGGCTTGTAGATTTGGAAGGGTAAACATTGAGATAAAACTGTGAAGTACGAAGGCTGATTAAGCCTTTGCAGCAAGAATCAAATCAAGAGTTTGGCCTCATGCTCATTCTTGATATTTCTGAACGTCCTTGCAACCATGCTTGGAACCTCAGCTCCACACAGAGGACCAGAAGAGCATCTGTGCCCATGGTTCAGAGGACTCTGGACTCCCTCTGACCCCATGTCCAATTCTAAGACCCGGGTCCTCCCTATTCTCGTGGCCCATATCTGGTCCCCTGTCTTATCTCACTTCCTGCCTCACAATTCCAAGTCCCTGTCTTTGCTCTCTCTCCAAAATTCCAGCTTTTTTAGCTCTGAACCTTGCCCCCAACCCCACCCTGCCCTTCTAGGGACCAGAGTCCTTCTCCTGAGCCCTGGTCCCTATGTTTCTGTCTCTATCAGCTCCTATCAGGCCCTTGGGACTCTGCAAATCTGGGCCTCTGAATATGGCCATGGTCAAACAATCCTGAATCTATAACATTTGCCTGTGACTCCCCAGCACACCATTGACTGCGTTGTCTTTCTGGACTTTCCCTAATTGTCTTATGCCGAGGACCGGCCAGTTCACAGACCACAACTTAGTGAGTATCTCAGTCCCTTGGACGTGGTTCGCACCAGCCCAGCATTCCCCAGAAGCCCCAATTCTGACCTTACCTTTGTCTAAATGTGCTGCCCAGCTGAACAGTGTAGTCCAGATGGCATCTCTCAAGGGCAAAAGGCAAGAGGACCATCACCTTCCTTCCCTAACGCTCAACTGCTGTTAACGCACCCTGAGATTCCGCTGGCTCTTTCACCAGCTTTGTGCCTTTCCACCAGCCCACCTGCCTGCACTTCAGTATACAGCCAGCACCCGCACGAGCTTCTGCTCCTGGCATTGTCGCATTCTTACAGCCACACTTGAAACATTTCCCTTCTTTGCTTATTGCACTCTGCTTCTAGACTTCCACACAGCCCCTCTACTCCAGGCCTCACAGTCTCCCCTTAAGCTCTTCTGACATGACCTACGGCTTCATTTCTAGGCCCCAATTTTCACTTATTTGTTGAATTATAGCGCTTACAGCAAATGATACACCCCAGCCCAGGTCACTCTGGGCCATGGGACTCTCCAGGGATGATTCGTGTGGTTAGCTTTCCTACTGAGTACACCCTGACTCAGAGGAACGACATTGGACCCTGCCACACTGTGGGCTCAGAGTGAACTTTTGGTCAACAAAAATGCCCAGGTATTTTTCACAGGAACAGCTTTCAAGATGCAAAGATCCCTCGTCCTATGTCTGAACATTTAATTTGCTGTAGCAACATATAATTTCTAATAATTTATTTTAGAGCCATTGCTCACAAAATTGGAATAATTATAATCCTTCCTTAATGACACACTATCAATAGTGAGTACGGAGTGGTCCTCTTCTGATTTATTTCATTAATATTTATTTATATATCAATTAATTTATTTTTTAAATATAGTGAAGTTTCATGAACCCAATCTTGAGCCCAAAAATGAGACTATTAAAAATAACCTACATCTACTTTGGGGCCGGCCCAGTGGCACAAGAGTTAAGTTCACGCACTCTGCTTTGGCAGCCTGGGGTTTGCTGGTTCGGATCCCAGGCGAGGACACAACCACTGCTTGTCAAGCCATGTTGTGGCAGGCATCCCACATATAAAGAAGAGGAAGATGGGCACAGATGTTAGCTCAGGGCCGGTCTTCCTCAGCAAAAAGAGGAGAATTGGCAGTGGATGTTAGCTCAGCGCCAATCTTCCTCAGTAAAAAGAGGAGGATTGGTGGTGGATGTTAGCTCAGGGCTAATCTTCCCCCCAAAAAAATAAAGAAAAAGAAAAAGAAAAAGAATCTACATGTACTTTATCTCATTCGTCTACAACAGGTGCCAGCAAAGGAAAATTGCAAACCATTTTCTTGGTCAATCTATGCTGACTTTACCTGATCATTCCTCTCCTTTCTGATTATACACAAGTTGCCAGATGCCTGCCTGATCTGACTTGGGCACCTTTAAACTTTGCCCTCTCCTGACCCCGGTGCTAGCCCAGGGATCCTTGTGAGGTGGCCACTCGGTGTCATGGTCCTGGAGCAGCATTATCTTGCAAGGCTTAGACTTACCCAGCACATATTTAGGACTAACATTAATTCTATTCCTCATGACTTCTCCGTTGACCTTTTTTTTCTTCCTATTTCCACAAAACATTAGTGTGCAAATGTCCCACTTTGGGATGCTTTTAGTCCTTAGAAAAACCCACAGTTTGGTTCTTTTGTATCTGGAAGTAAAATGTCCACACCCATGTTCCCATCTACGTGAGAAATTACATCCAATGTGTCACCCCTGACGTTAAGTTTTCCTGGCCCTTACGCCAGCACAATTGTCAATTGCCTAATTTTTCTTCACAATCAGCAGAAACCTGAGAAAAGATACCTTAACATCTGCTGGGCTTTCAGGCAGCTCATTATGGGAATTGAGCACCTGGGTTGCCTGGAGAGTATCTGCTCAGTCTTCTCCAGGAAGAGGGCTCCTAGGGGGCTCTGTATCATCTATTCACTGGGGAATCGATACAGCCAGATCTCACAAATGTCGAAAGAAAGTGTGCTCAAGATGCTCCCTTTGGTACCTTTTAAGGGCAACACAGTTCCTTCTTAAAAGGCAATAAGGCCATGTACGAGAGGTAATACCATAGTAAGCATTTACATATGAAGAAAAGGAAAGAGATAGAGACAAAGAAAGAATGTAGGAAGAATGGAGAGGGCGAAGAGAGAGATGAGAGAGAGAGACAACGAATGAATGAAGACAGAGGGAGAAGATGAAAGTGAACTGGGTCCAGGAAGCTATCCATTGAAATCTGCTCATGAAACTTTCTAGACCGGGCATTGCAGAGCCACGTGGCAGGAAGAACACCAAAAGAATACGACATAGCCTGTGGTCGTCATCAAGCTTCCAATCACGTGGCATGGAGGGGCCCGGAAACGGATGCTTACAAATTAACTAAAGGGCCCTCTCAAAAGAGTGCAGAGCCCTTGGATTGGTGAGCCTACTCATTAGCTCGGCCCCATAAATATCAGCAGTTATATACATAATAGAGAAATATGAGTCGTAGATCACATTACACTGCTGGAATGTAATACCAATAAAATCTTACAACTGTTCATAAATTTTCATCATACACAAGTGTTCTGGACACCAAAGTTATTGTCATATCACGTAGTTGGCCCAGAGTAAGCATATGTTTTGATCTGAAATAAACCAGTAAAAAATCTTTTACAACACATTACCTTGAACAACAACAATAAATTTTTTCTCTAATTTGTGACCATTGAACAAATATAATTAAAAAAATAAATCTGTTCTGCTTTCCTCTGTGCAAACTTCCTACTCCCCACCCCAACCCCCCCCAAAAAAACCAAAAGCTAAATCATCAAGCAGATCTTACTTTAGCTGAATTTTTCCTAACTCTGTCCTCCTACCATCAAGTGGCCATAATCTGCAAATGTCCTCACCTCTTTTTTTTATCCAACACAAGCTCGCATCCAAACTCAGAAACTCACACCTGTGTAAATCTACACAGAATTTTTTAAAGGAGTTGGAAAAATGCAGTGCCAATAAACAGTTTTGAAAATTGAGTGGACAAACTGAACAATCAACCGAGGAATTAAGAAATTAATTAATGCAAACGCTTGGAAGCCAGCAGGAAAGAAGTGAGGAAATTTAAACTGGGCATACTATTAACTCCAGCTTTCATCAGTAGGTTCAGAAAACTTCTTTTTATTTTTTGATTCACCAGAACAGTCGGTCCTCAGTTCTACGTCATGTCTGCCTCTGCAGACAGAGAATATGCTTTCCAGCAACACACTCCTGTTGACAGGGGAACTGTCCCATGGAGGATGGGGTAGACAGATTGTGCTGGTGGAGTTGAGAAGTTGCCTGCTTGTCATTTAGGGTGGCCCTCAGACAGCTAGGGAGTCAGAAATTATGTATTAGCTGTGGTTTTCAGTTCCCTGCATATGAAATGCTCACTACCACACATTTGAGGGCTCACTTACATGCAAGTCCTAGTGGCTAGAAAGGTAGAAAAAGAAGGACAAAATCATAAGGAAAATCTACTAGTGTATTAGTTTTTGAGGCTAATTCTAATTATTTTAAGATTTGTCATGTTTCTTTAAAAGTCTTGATAAATGGATTTTTCTTCCATCCATGTCTTTCTTTTCTTTCTCCTTCTTGTTCTAAACAGATAGAACAATTCTGATGCTTATGAATGAGAATACATAGTCTCCGGTGGGATCAAGATTCTAATTCTATTTCATCCCATTCATAAACCTTCCTAGGTAAGCTCTCAGTTGAATTCTAGTCCTGAATTATTCAATGGAAACTGCAGTGAAATATCGTGTGAAATAAGGGAGAACCTGTAATACACATTTAGTATTCTTTCAATCTGCTATCTTATGTCCTGCCTTCCTAATTCTTCTCCCTACCTTCAGTTCCCTATTGCCTTCAGTGACATACACACACATTCTAAATAATTTCTTCCTTTCTTCTAAAACACAAGGATGTTGTATTTAACATATCTCATTCCATAATAAAATCCTTTTTTTAGATCTATTTTTAAAATGAACAGTTGCTTTCAAGGAAAATTATAAATAGTACCTCCTTAATTGGGAGCCAGCCTCAATAATTTTATATATGTGAGAAGCATGTAAAAATGTCATATCTCATCCCTTATGAGCACAGATAATTTCCACTGTTATCACAGTCACTCTTATACCCTAAGGATATGGGTGGCCCATTTCTAAAGTAGATGTATTTAAAAGAGTTTGGTTTAAATGGGATCAACTTAAAATGAATTAGCAAATGAAACCCAGGGACACATTTGAGTAGGAAAGAGGACTACAAGCAGAGTGAGATTTGATTGAGAATGTAAGGTATGTTTCAAACCAACAAAGACAGAAAGAAAAAAGATTTTGCTCTGCACATTCCAGCAGTGGTCAATGAATAGATTCACATCTATATGGAACAGCTGAAAGAACAGGGAGATTATTTGACTAGAGGAAGGATTAGAAATAAGAAGCCAGGGTTTGTAAGTCAAGAAGAAGAGGAAAGGTAGGAAGGAGAAGGAAGAAGACAGAGTTGGGAGAGAAAGGAGACAGAGCGAAGAAGAAGAAGATCACCATCTTCAATATTTCTAGCAAATAATACACTAGAAAACAAAGCCAACTTAATCTATGAGGGCCCAGACAGCAGAACTAGGAGTCATAGGAACAGTTTCAAGGAGTCGATTTTTCAGCTCTATGTAAGAAAGTACTGTCTAGTCGTCAGAGCTAAAATGGGCTAAGTTGTATGGTGATGAGCACTCCATCAGAAGAATTATCCAAGCAGAGGCTGAGTCGTCATTCATCCAGGCTCCTCTTAAAGAGATTGCCCTAGAAACTCTGAGATTCCATGATTTTGCAATCACATCAATAGAACACGCCTATGGTAAAATCCGTAACACAAAGGAGATGCCGTCAATTCTCATTATTCTCGTGAGTTCTGTTCCGTAAAGTCACGGCAAATACTGAAGCGTTGCTCCTAGGGGAAACGCCGGGTTAGGGTCCTGCGAGTCTCTCATCACATTTTCATCAACCAATCAATACATAACCTTGTTTTATGTGTGTTTCTGTTTAAAGGCACCTTATTTAATATACATTGTTGATTCATTAACATTGAACTCATGGCCAACACACTATACCTCACACCTAAACAGGGCTTATCCAACACAAACTTTCATCATAAGGCACATAGGAGCTTTCTTGCACTTAAGAAAACTAGACAGCTCTTCAGGACTATGCTTGGAGACCATTTTAAACAGGAAATCACCAATAAAAAGCACAAAAATGCAAAAAAGGACATTAAATAGATGGTGAAAATGACACTTGCTTACAGAATGAGAGCTGAAGCAAAAAGGCAGAGCACTGCCTTGTTCCACTCCAGCTGGGAACATGTATGTTGGGAGAGTGAAATTTTCACTGCTTTGCACACATCCATGAATGACTGTGAAAGTGACACAAGTATTGATTTGGGGGTTACAAATAAAATTCGCAAAGACAGAACTCACGAATACTGAGGATCAACTGAACTTGTGGAGAGAGAGGAGCAATAATGGGTAAACAGACCAGGTAAAGGGCTCTGAACCGTTCAAAAACTCTACTTCCAATTCCACGACCTCCCCTGACAGAGAGGGGGCAGTGGAATTTGCACTTAGCCTGACAACAGCTGTCAATCCCCTTGATCACAGGCTAGGCAGGCAGCTGGCTTGGTAGCCCAAGCCACAAGGGTTAAGCGGCTTCGCTGTCTGATAACAGCTGAAACCTTCCATGAAAACCGGAAGAGCTGGTCACAAACGGACCACTTTGGGTGGACTTATGACTGCCCCTTTGCTGCTGCCTTGCCCTTCTTCACCTCGGAACTCCAGGGGGCGCTGTTATGCAAAATGCAGGCAGTTGATCTCTCAGTTGGCCCAGATGGGGAAACGGGGACTCAGAAATGTAAAGGGATGAGTTTCAGAACCAATTGATGGCAGATCTTTCCACTTTCTAGCACTGCTTCCAGTCATCGTCAGAATGCAACTCTCTCTGAATTAAGATTATTTATGCTCTTAGTAGCACCAACTTTTGTCCCTCAAGGGACATGGACCAAAGTACTTCATCAAAACTGACCCATCTATGTAGCATCAGCATCCACACTTAGCTCCTCACATTCACACACATCTCCGAAATAAGAACGTGATCATCACCATCAGAGTCTTATTCATTAAAAGACAAAAATATTGATTTCACAATTTTGAAAATAGGCAGAAACGTAAAGACAGGAACATGAAAACTGTTTTGACTTTTTTCCAAATTCAAACGTGACTGGAACATGGGAACTTCCTGTAAGAAGAGTGGACCTATTTTATCTGTATCTAGCGTCCTGCAAAGGAGTGTTATAAAAGAAAGCAGTATTTACCTTTTTGTGGACTTTAATGTAATAATGAGTGTATACTCATTATTAGTTTCTAACAGATTGCAAAAATTGAAGCCTTGGGATGCTCTGTGGTAATATGGCCTCAATTAACTCTCTGGGGTAGGCTGAGAACTGGCCGGCGTGAAGGACTAGGCTAGCAAGGAGTGGCCACTGGGCCTAGTATGGTAGCCCGAGTGTTTCTTTCCAGCGGTCCACCACATCAGAAACCACCTCTCACCTCAGAATTTACAAGGGGCACCAAGGTCACTATGCACAGAATGCTGGGGCCACCATTCATGCTCTTGCCTGGCCAAAAACAGGATGTCCTGTGCTCATGGAAGTGACACTCACATGGAATATAGGGTGAGCTGTTCCTCTTGCAGTCCCGCAACGCAGTGGCCCAACTTGGAGGAGAAGGTCAGTGCCAGAAGAGACTAGGTAGTCACCTGACTCCTCACTTGTGCATAGTCCTACAGACTTTCACAAAGAGGAATTACCTCATTGTTACAGAGACACACAATCCCTCTCCTGACTTGGAACCTGTTTATCTCCCCAGGCTCATCTTTGGCCATCCTGCACTTACATTGAGCTTTTTTTTCTTTTCCAGTGAATCAGATTCCTTTCAAAAGCCACAGAGCCTTCATCTATGTGCCTCCCTTCACCCAGAAGCCCTTGCCCTCTCTCATCCCCTGAGCCTCTCCTGTTTCTTCTTCAGAAATCAACCGCGACGTAACCAGGTAGGGCTCTTTTAGCTGAAATCACAGAAACCCTGACTCAACCAGTTTAAAACAAAACAAAGATGCATTACCTCACAAGACAGGAAGTTTTAAGATAAGTTGGTGAATTCAGCTGCTCAAAAATGTCATCAAAGACCCTGGTTTTTCTGTCTCTCTGCTCTGCCACCCTTTGCCTATCTTCTCAGCTCCTTGGTGGTCACAGGTGCTGCTAGAGGTCTAGGCAAAACATGAGGCCACAACAACACCCAGAGGAAGAAAAAAGACTTTTCTCTCCCTGTGTGTCTATCTTTAAGAATGAGAGAACATTTCTCAGCTTCCTCTATTAGACTTCCTCTCAGTTCTCAGCGACCAGCATTGTGTAACAAACCCATGCCTAAATCAATCACGAGCAAGAGGGGGATTACCACGATTGGATTAGTGAAACGCAGATTACAGCAACAGAATCAAGTCAGCAGAAAAGAGGATGGTGTTGGGCTAGCAACCAATACTATTTTCTACGACTCCACCCCCAGCCCCTGCATGTTGCTTTAGGTGACCACGTGCTGCCCCTGCTCCCTATATTTCCCTCTCTCAGAAATCTGAACCTTTGTATCATAATTGACTCTTTGCTCACATGTCAACCCATTAATCTTTGAGCTTCTTAAAGCTGGACATGATGCCTTATTCATTGTTATATCTTCGAACCTGGTACATGCTTGGGGCTTAAGAATGAATGAATGAATATATGACTGACTGCATAGATAACAGCTATTGGGTGCATAGGTAAACAATAACCCTCTAATGTCCGCATTCTTTTTCCCATTACACACTTGCAGAAACTCGCCTTCAGAAAGAGTGAAAGACTTCTCCAATGTCCAGTGATGTTGGAGCAGAGCCAGAACTTAATTTCAGAGTTTCTGGCTCCAAGGTGAATGCTGCATCCAACAGAAATGAGAAAAAGAAGGCCAAAGTATTGAATGGTTTGCCCAGCATCTCAAAGTTGCAGTGCTGGGAATTCTTTCTTAATTAATTGTATTAATATGCACAAGGACCATTTAAAATATCTGGTATAGACACACACAGACTCCTAAGACTCCTTTTTCTACCTGACTCAAATCTTACTCTGCCTTCAGCTTTTTTCATCCCAGAAACATTTATACAACAAATGGACCTCAATCTTTTGAGGATTCAGTTTGCAATCCTCACAAATTAAGGACCCTGAAGAATCAATTATTTTTACTTATCTCTCAGGCTGAAGGGGAGAAAGCCCTACACTTCTGGAACTTTGGCTTTGAAACCTCTTGAAAGCATTACTGAAAAGCCAAGAGAATTAGACAATAGGGATTCTTTCAAAACAGTAGGATTTAAAGGATCTTATTACCTACTTTATAATCTTACCTCAAGGCTGTAGAAAGTATTAATTGGAGCAAAGACATCCAGAAGGGAACAGCTACTGTAAGTCGTCTGTCTTGTTGAAGTCCGTCTTTTATCTCTTTAATTTGTTACATGGCCTCATCCTCGGCATCTCTTTTAGATAAACCTATCCAACTCCTGGCTCCCTGGTGTACTTTTTTTCCTGGGCGCAGACAAGAAAAAAAATAAAAGCTAGGCCAAGTGAATCAATGGCACTTCAAATCCCATTTCCTGCCCTGATCAGTGGTTGATCCCTTCCAGGAAAGCCGGGTTAGGAACAGAGCAGGCAGGCTCTTGGTGACTAGAAAAACCTCGCTCCAAGTATCTCTAGAGGTAGGTTACATGTGGCCTGCATCCCCAGCATCCTGTTCTTACTAGAAACAACATGCCGTTTCTCTACGGAAAGTGTGAAATGCTTTAAAATAGGTTGGGTTGGCTGAAAACTCCTCTGATAAATGAAAGCCAGATGTGCTAATAGGATCCTGTTGTTCCTCACTGGCGGGACCTGGGACACCAACTTCATTCCACTCCCAAATTTTTGCAGTGGGATTGGAAATACTTCCTATTTTTTTACTAGAACTAATAATCTTCAGCAGAAATGTGATAATTCCATAGAAAACGGCAGGGGGAAAAGGGAGCTTCAATCTTCAGATAGGGAACAAAAAGCAAAATCAACTCCTATTTTAGGAAAATTGGTCTTGGTATAATTTCCTCTCCCAATTTGTAAAAGGTTTCTGAGTGCATTAGGCTAGCATATAATTCCTTTTCTTCGTAAGTGCTGCCTCTCTGAAGGTAATCTAGGGTGCTGAAATATTTCTCAAATGGCATTGCTTGTATTAATCAAGAAATGCAGATTCCTGGGTGCCAATCCCAGATCTACTGACTCCAAAGCTCTGAGGGATAAGGCCAAAACTGGAAATGTTTGAGGCAGCCTGGGTGATTCTTATGCATGCTAAAGTCGGAAGACCATTGGCATAGTGAACGAATTCATGACTTTGGAGCCAGAAAGAACAGTGTTTGAATGGTATGAGCTTAATAAACAAGAGAAATCAACTACTATGAGGAAAGGGAAGACATTTCATCTTTCTTGGTTTAACTAGGTAAACAAAAGATTTTTATGAAGGTCAGTGGCTCCAAAATGTCAGTTTCACAAAAATTTTATAGATGACAACCAATCAGCTCTATTTAATAGAGTCCACTACCCCTTTAGGGCAAGGCTGCGTTCAGTGTAACTGACTTGTGTAATTTTTGTTTCTTTCTCAACTCCTCTCATTTTCTCATAACTTAGGAGTTAGGCAATTCCCTTTGATTCTCACCAGTTCTGCATATGTCTGCATGGTAGACTTTACAGAATAACAGCTGACAGCAAAAGATCACTTGGATTCAGACATTCAACCTCTCTGAGCATTTTGACACATTTTGACAGACTCTAAATTTAGAAACAGCCAAAGGGCTGACTCAAGAAAGCCCGGGGTCTGGGTACTGGGTGTTTCGATTGGTAGGGATTCCGGAGTCTACTTTCTGAATCTGGTTGACACCCACCAGAGCCAACATGTAGTGGTGAAATGGGTTAAAGAATGGATTTGTGTATTGCTTAAGCTTGCTCTGATTGCAATAACAGAAAACAACTTGAGTGTGCTTAAGTTAATGATGATGATGATGGTGATGATGGTACTCTGAGGCATTTCAGAGAATCCAGTGAAAAGCTGAACAACCAAACCAATAGAAAGATTGGGAGCCAGGGCTACTCTAGAGTTTTCAGCAAGAGGAATTGATTGGTCTTTGTTCCAGGACCCTGATTTTACTTGATTTTACTCTCAATATCTGCTCTCTCAAGAGAGAGACTCTAATGAGCCCCCTCCAGTCACTTTCTTCCTGGTTCGATGTGTCATGGCCCCTAGGGAAGTTGTCACACAGTGGAAGCATGGATGTTCTGTGAGTGAGGTAGCCTGTTCCCCAAACAGAAATCCTAGGCAACCACACTGGCATTTACCATGGTCTAAAAAAATAAAATCGGGGCCAGCCAGGTGGCACAGCAGTTAAGTTTGCACGTTCCGTTTCGGCGGCCCGGGGTTGGCCGGTTGGGATCCCGGGCACAGACGTACACACTGCTTACCAAGCCATGCTGCGGCAGGCGTCCCACATACAAACTAGAAGAACATAGGCATGGATGTTAGCTCAGGGCCAATCTTCCTCAGCAAAAAGAGGAGGATTGGCTGCAGATATTAGCTCAGGGCTAAGCTTTCCTCAAAATCAAATAAAGTGGAATAGACTATAAGCTCCCAGTAGACTGGCAGCCTGTTGAGGGCAAGATCTGTGCCTGATTCTTCTCCCCAACACCTCGTACAAGGGCTCAGTGGCTGGGAACACTGGTTTTGGACTCAGCCTGCCTCAGTTTGAATTGCACTATTCTTGCCAAAGTCACTCATCTGACTTTGGTATGTCTCTTAACTCTCAAACTACTGTTTATTCATCTGTAAAATAAGGACAGCATTAGTACCTAACTTCCAGGTTGTTGCAAGGATGAAATGTGAGTATGGGCATCCACCTAACACAACACCAGCTGGGTGAGGGATTCTGCCGTCTCCCAAGCACTACTGGGAAAACTTTTTTTTTTTTAAAGATTTTATTTTTCCTTTTTCTCCCCAAAGCCCCCCAGTACATAGCTGCATATTTTTTTAGTTGTGGGTCCTTCTAGTTGTGACATGTGGGTCACTGCCTCAACATGGCCTGACAGCAGCACCATGTCCGTGCCCAGGATCCGAACCAGCGAAACCCTGGGCTGCCTAAGCAGAGCACAGGAACTTAATCACTTGGCTACGGTGCCGGCCCCAGGCGGGAAAACTTTTGTTCGCAGCTCAGATGGGGAGGTACCAACCTCATTAACTGACAGCAGCAAGACTGTTTCTCAACCCGAACCTGTCGGATAATAAATAAATTGTCCCTTTAAATCTAGAAGAGACATTCCAAGGGCAGTTGTCCAGGGTTTTCAAAGAGGTACATTAACAATGAGGAGTTCTCCATGATGAACCAATCCCAATGCCCCTCCAATAAAGCCTTGATGTCTCCAAACAGCCACTCTCATGCTCTGTCTCTGCTATAGGAATTATTCAAATGCTCACTTGGGATAGTGGGGTGAAATCAGTTGAAGTCTTGCCCTCCCCTCACCTATCTTCAACCTCTCCTCCTCAGGGCTCCCCCTCAGGGAATGGGCTACCTCACTCACAGAACATCCATGCTTCCACAGGGTTTGGAGTTCCATTAAAGGGGAAGACCTGTGCTCACAACCACCAGGTACCTGGAGAGGTCTGGACCTTGATGAGGCATGGCTTCAAGGAGCCCGTTGAGGCTTATGGCCAAGACTTGGGACGTCAGCAACATGGGTGTTCTAGAGGTCCATAACTGTGGCCAAGCCTGCTGTCAGCAGAGAGGACTCAGGGGCATCTGTGGGCAGTGCTGGACAGTACTCCAAAAAGTGTCGCGGCTACCACCAGGTAGCATCCCACCCAGATTTTCATGGAACTCTTGAGTTCTTGTACAGCCCAATGGGTGAGACACCCTAAATATCAGACTTCTTGATGACCTCAGCTGGTTTGGACTATGGATTTTTTTTTATTTAAGAAGTGTGGCATTTCTCGCACTTCTGTCACTATGCAGTAATCTCTCCCTGATACGCACTAGTGTCATCTAACCTCCTTCTTGCTCCCTGATGTGGGCCTCATCACTCTCTTCTTCGTGGGGGCAACTCCTTCAGCGGCCACTGTTCAATGACTGAGACTGGCCCAAGCAAAGCGTGTGGTTGGGGAGGAACAGTGATTTAACTCTTTAGGTGGCTTCAACCCCATGCCCCTCTGTGCTCAGGACTGTGGAATAAGGGTAGAGTCTGACAGGAGTGAGCCCACAGCCCATGCTTCAACCCACAGAAAGCCAATGGGGCCTGGACACCAGAAAGAGGACTCAGAGTTTGTAAGTCTAGGAAAAAGAAAGCCAGGAGAGACCATCAGAAAGGGGCCAGCCTCAGAAAAGAGGGAGTAAAAGGGAAGCCTGGGAAACAGCCAGAATAACCAGCCAGGAAGGGCTTGAAACTCCAGCGTTACAAACATAACTCCAAACCTAGATCCTAATAATTGTGTTAATAATCATTAAGTTTTGTGATGATCTAAGTACTGTGTTAAGCACTTTACATATATTAATCTCACCTAATTCCCCAGATGACCCTTCCAAATCATACTAAGAACCCCACCATGCAGAGGAAGAAACAGAGTACATAATTCACCCAAGATCATCCAGCTGGTAAGCAAACAGGTCACTTGTCTCTTAAAGAAGCAAATCTTCTCTTCCATCCTGCATACAGCTAGAGCTGGCCCAGGACTTGGACAGGTCTGATCCTAACAGACAAGATTGGAGCTCAGGCTAGGGTGAGGGTGCCATGGGACAGGGGCCCAACTCCTCTGACAGTCTTTCCTCTTCCTTCTTCAAGGATGACAGAAGAGACAAATAGAATTAATTCCAAGTACAGTCGATTCTCATGATTCACAGTAATCATGCTCTATAAAGTCATGGAAAACAGTGAATTAACAATACTGAACCCGACTCCTTGGGGAGATACAAGGTTAGGTTCCTGTGAGCCTCTGGTCACAACATTTTCATAAACCAATCAATACATAACCTTGTTTCAAGTGTGTGTCTGTTTAAAGCCACCTTATTTAATATGTATTGTTGATTTGTTAACATTGAATTCACAGCCAACAGCACTGTAACTCTGCGTGAACAAAGCTTATCTAACACATGTATTTTCTCCTTAAGGCACATTACAGCCTTCTTGCACTTGGGAACACTAGAAAGCACTTCAGCACTGTGCTTAGGGGCCATTTTAAACAGCAAAATCACCAAACAAAAGCAAAAAAATGTGAAAAATGTGGCACTAAATACACCATGAAGGGAACACTTGCCGACCGTACGAGAGCTGAAACAAAAAGACTGTCTCCGTGTTTGACCTGAGCTGGGAATGTGTGTGTTGGGCAGCTCAAATTCTTCACCAGTCCACGTACATCCACAAATGACCACGAAAGAGCCACAAGTATTGGTCTGATGATTACAAATAAATTTTAGCAAGTAAGCAAGTTTGCAAGTGTGGAATTTGCTGTGCAGCCTTGAGCAAAACAATCACCTGGGCCCCTTTTCTCATCTGTAAAATTGTTCTAATGCCAGCCTTCTTCCAGAGTTGCAGGAGGCTGTAAGGAGATGACACAGGGAAGCAGGCCATGGCAGCATAGTGAAATGAGCTCAGAAAGCATTCTCTCTCTTCTCTCTCTATCCAGGGGCACACATGGATTACCTCCAATCCCAACACTGATAAGAAGCCTCAGCAAGGCTGAGTGAGTTCTCAAGGCCACACAGCTTTAAAAGCAACCAATCCAAGACTATTAGGAAGAAGGACTCATTTTAATTTCTCCCAACCCCATGCTAAAATAACTGCTAAACAAATGGACTGGGTTGTCCAAATTCTTTTTCTCCCTTTTCCTTCTCAAGTCCTCTTTGCTCAGCCCAGGGAGATTGGCTACATGGAGGAAGAAAGTGAGTCGATTAGTCTAGGCCGCGCAAATACCGTCATGCCGCAAGCCTACCTATGCGGAGTTCACGGAGTCAAGTGCAGGCATTGAATCCCAACACATCATAGCCCCAAAGTCATCTTCATCTTTCAGCTTTTTCCAGGCCATTCATTCAACAAATAGACAAATATCTGCATTTTTGTAGATAAAATGAATGCAGAAGGAGTCATTTCCAAAGATAGATGACTGTCCTTTTTCCTTCAGCAAAGTTTAAAAAGGTAAAAATTATCATATTATGGGCACCGTGGTCATGGAGAGAAAATGAGGCCACTGCTCAACAGGGGAAATTACTCTCCTTGCATGGGAATGTTTTAGCATTAAATTAACTCTCCTATCTCCTGCCTGCTAATGGGAAAGCTTTCACCTCTCTGTTTGGCAGGGGATCTACATTTGCATTTAGATGGAGCTGTTGTAAAGATGGCCCCGCACAGGGGCCTCCATCCCTTATTTACAATAGCAGCCGAGTGATAAAATGATTATCACATAAGTGGTTGTTTCACTGGTTTTGATAGGGCTGGAACCAGAATGGGAAAGGCTGTCATCTGAATTAGTCAATGAAAGGGAAGGATCATTTTCCCACGTGGTGAGAGCTCTGTGGCCTCCTTGACAACATTGAGGCATGCTATCTCCCTCCTGTCTGCCAGAGCAAGGAGCCAGGATACTGGAGACCAGCAGAAAAGGCAGCAGAGACTGTTAGCACAGCTGCTACTGCTGCTTTATGGACAGATTCCCTGTTACAGTTTGCACATCTTCTCACATCTCCTTTAAGGTCGGCAGCACATGAACTGTTGTTCCCATTTTTCACATGAGGAAACTGAGACTTGAGGGTGGGGTACAATGGTTCTCCCTTGCCCATACCTAGAAAATGGCAGAATTTAAATGCGATCCTAATTCCAACACAATACACTGTCTACTACCAACAAGCCTCCTTATCATCCATCCATCCATCCTCTCAGCATCTTGTTTGCACCTAGAATGAAAGGTATACTGAAGTAGGAATCCAGAAAACTGAAAGCCATTCTAATTTCTGCAACTGTGTGACCTTGGGCTGCTCCCTCCTACACTCACACTTTCTTTAGTCTCAAGTTTTTATCTGTAAAAGTTAAGGATTTGAACAAATGGATTAGTAAGAAAAACTTGCCTCACTTGTCTGAATGTTCCAACTCATTCCAACATTACATATGCACCTGTCCTGTGGATTGTCTGAGCAAATGTGTAGCTGTTGTAGCTGTCAAGGAAACTGGTCTATTCCCAGCTCTGGATCAGTGTTTCTTAGACTGTAGCTGCCATGAGCATCACCTGGAGGGCTTGTTAAAGTACAGTCAGCTGGCTCCCTGAGATTCTGATCCAGTAGGTCCAGAATGGGGCCCAAGAATTTGCAATTCTAACCAGTTCTTGGGTGATGCTGATGCTGCTGGTCCAGATATGACACATTGAGAACGACTGCTCTAGAAATAAGAAAGCTCATACCATTGCAGGAAGGACTCTGACCTCTCATTTTTTGTGCCATAATGAGAGCTTTTCCCATTCCTACTATTTTTCTCCACCTGTGATGACATCAAATGGTGGAAGCCCAATCAAGGAGGTATTTCACCACCCAAGTGCCCTTATTGGCTAGGGGGATAAAGACCAGAGCAACTGATCAAACCAACACATTAGCAAGAGGAAGTGATCTTGTAATATGCCAGTGGAAAAATTCTTACTTTGCAGAAACTATAAAACCAAGTCATGAAAGGTCTTTGTAAGGCTGGCCAACTTAGATGCATTGGTTTTCTGTCCTGTAATTAATAGAAGTGTAACTTCCCTTTATCAGGTGACAGATTCAGAGACAGACAGATTCGGGCCCAGATCCAGAGAAGGAAAACCCAAGGAGACCCAGGATAACCAGATAAGTTATCTGGTTGCCTTCACAGAAAATACTGTGCTGTCCCTCTAGGCCCAGAAGATGGCCGTGCTAGTTGGCTTCTGCCTCACTGTTTGCAGCCTGGAATCCACCCACACATCCCAGCCTGAGAGGGAGTTATTGGAAAGCAGACTCCTCATCTCCGAGCATCAGAAAGTCCCAACGGGTTAGGATAGTGAGATGGTCTCCAGGGCTTCCTACGGGAATTAAAGTTCCTGCTAACGAGCATCCCAGTGTTTAAGGCAAGTCATTGCTCCAAAGACAGTGCTCCATCATATTACGAATGACAAAATTATCCTCAATAAAAAAACAGTTGCTTAATAAAAGCCAGAAGACCCAGTTGGCGTAAGCAGGTCTTGTCCTATCCATGAACCCCGTGAAAACATAAGACAGGAGGAATGAGGTGGGCAGAGGTGGTGTCAGTTCTCTCAGAGGCTAGCTTTTCCCAACCTGGGGCAGACACTTGTATCTGAGCAGTAAAGTAGGGAAAACTTTCTATCATCCACACTAAAAAAGAGGGGAAAAAAGCCCAGAATGTCCAAAACAGGTTCTCTCCATATCCAATTCTATATCCTTTGGTCTCAGAACGGCGTGAACCCAATGCCTGCCCCGCTGCCATACACCACTCAATCCCCGTGCTTCCTCTCAGTCTCCCTGCAGCGCTACACTTTGGCCAAGGTCAAGGACTCAGGAGCAGGGGCTGATGAAGGAGAGAAAAGAGGAATGACAACTCATGATGACTGGTGTCCTTATGGCCCAGGAACTTGACTTACACACTTTTTGTGGTCCTTGTACTGAACTTGTTCTCTGTTAATTTAGCTAAGATGGAATTATGTTTCCCAGAATCCCCTTCCCCGCACAGTTCTGGGTTAGTGTGGACCACAGAAGATGTTTTACGAGAGATTTAGAAGGCAGACCTGGAGAGCAGCTGTATTGCTCATTCGCTCAGAAGGTCGGTCCTGGGCACCAGGCACTACTCCAGTTCAGGCGCACCGTCACACAGCCCGGGAGCACCTGGCTGGTGTAGCGAGGTTCACACACACACACAGCTAGTAAGTGGTGGAGCTTGAATCCACGCTCAGGGTCCAATTACCAAGGTAGTCCAACGTCATTTCAGTGGTTGGGGTGGGGGGAAGGAGTCTCCCGGAAATGCACCATCTTTAACCTGAAAAGACAGAAGTTTCTCTCTCCTTTGTGTTTTCTTTAAATAAAATCAACGTATAGATAACATTCAAGAGAACTTTAACTCATCATCTACTGTGTATAAATAATTCCTGATCTTCAGCTGAGATTTAAACATCCCACCTTGCCAGCCCTCAGAGGCGCCTGGGTAAGTGAAGAAGGCGACCTTCCCACGTGTGGCGCTGACAGAGGGACGTTACTCCTGCCACTGCCCTTCACCTCCAGCCCCCACTGTGGGGTCATGACCCCGAAAGAGGACAGGGGAGGCTGGACACGGTGTGGAAGGGAAATGTAGATGAAAAGAATTCAGAAGGCTTTTTCTCTCATGTTTCAAGTACCAAATTATGCTTGACATTTGAATTTTCCCCAAGGCTCACTTCCATAAAATCATGCCAAATTACCCTGAAAGGCTTGGAGCTTCCTGGAGAGACTTTTGACGGTAATCAAACAGGTTTCCTCCATTGTTCCAGACACTGAAAAAATCTGGAGGAGAGAGGGGTGGAGGGGGCAGGCAAGGGAGAGGTGGCCGAGGAGTTTCTCTTCAGAGACTCACTGTGAAAGTGGGCATTGAAATCGCTTCTGAAAATGCAGACACCCCAGTGCCCTGGGAGGATGTGAAGAGGCCAAAACATCCTAATGGAAAGGAACATATAATAATAATACTCATGGGTGAACATTTGTGGAGTTAACTGGCAGGCAGGCACTGTGCGGGAACCCTTACTCTGAACTTCGTGGCAGCCAGGCACTGTCATTATTCAGTTTGCGGATATGAAAGCTGAGGCTGGGAAAGATGAAGGAATTTACCCTGGTCTTTTGGATGCCAAACGTGAGCTATAGGTGCCACTGTACTGACCGAATAACCAAGTATAACACCAATGCAACAGCAAGAGGAAGGCAACACAGTGTCAACATATGATCGGATATCAAAATATCAATGGATGTCATTGATTGAACTGATCAAATCACTCATTTTCAAGGGCCTTATCTAGACTAATCAGAAAACACGGACTAGTCAGAATACACTAATTCTCTCATGTCATTCTCCTGCTGGATGTGCCACCGTCATGGTGGATGGGAGTGGACGCCATTTGGAAAAAATCTTGAAGACCAATAGAAGCTCACTGTGGCAAGAGGCCTTGGCCCTTCAAAGGAGGTGCCATAGCACAGGTCCTTGTGGATCTCGCCTCAGAAGCTGAGCCTGTTTCCTCATGGGCTCCTGGCTGGCTCTGCTCTCTGAGTGGCCCACGTACTACAGGCTGCATTCTTGTCCCCACTGTACATTGCCCTTTGCTCTCTCAAAGCAGTGCATTCACCTCCCTATGCACTGACACCAGCTTAATTGAGGTCACCATCGTTCTCTCACCTGGATTATCGCTAAAACCTCCTAATAGTTCTCTGCTCCGATACTTGACCTCTCTGCATTTCTGCCAGAATGACCTTTCTAGAAACAAATCTGATCGTGTCACTTGCCTGCTCCACTCCTCTCCACCTCTTCTGAGATCAAGCTCAGCTGCCTCATGGGCTGCACAAAGCCCTTCCCGCTCTGTTCACTCTGGGCCCAGCTCTCTCCAAGCCCTGCTGGTGACTGCACTCCATCTACTCTGATTCATTAGCATTTCCTCAAAGGCACCGCAATTTCTTTCCCCCTCAGAACTTTGTGGGATGCCCTCCGATCCTCAGGCAGATAAAGTTGTGGTGGTGGGAGGAAATGTGTGCCAGGCAAACTCATGCTCATTCTTCAGTTCTCACTCATATGCCATGTGTAGGCACAAGACCAGCTCTTCTATCTGAGCAATAAACAGCGTGAAACAGTGCCTCCACTTCATTTCTCCGCCAGCTTGACGGTTCTGTGGGATTGACTGAAGGGATTGAGTGGGAGTTTCAGCCGTATGTGACTATTGAACAGGCAACACATGGAACCAACTAGTCATCCAGGAGAAAGTTCACCACCAGGAAACGATTCCCTAATAGCACGGAAACCACAGTTAACACTGTAGAAAAGTCCAATTCTAATTCCCAAGTTGCGGCACTCCAGAGAAGGGAACTTGGAAGATATTTTTTTCCATTGCAAAAATTAGGCTTCATGAGTCTCTTTTCCAGTTTTTACCTTCAGTCTTAGCTCAGCTTCACTGCAGAGACAACCCTGATGCTGCAGAGAGTGAAGTCTGTGCCCATCCCCCCCAGCAGGTGGATGCTGGCATCTTGCTCTGCTACTGTGAGCTTACCCCACGCTCGACTGTATTAGTTCGGTCTACATGGCATGTGCCTTTCTATTCCCGCCTGGGAGCCTCTCAGAATCCCAGACCAATTGGCTGGACTTGAACATCCTGCTCAGCTTTTGTCAGCCCCTTTCACGGAGAGCTGGGCCCCTAGTTATGTCCTGGCTTCCACTGCCAGTGAACTATAAGCTCTGTGAGGCTCCCTGCCTGTAATGACTTAGGTCTTTCTGCTTTGGGCTCAACACTGACCGAAATCAAACCTATGTCTCCACTGCCCCTTTGAGTACATAAATTTGAACTTCCACTTACACCTCTTTGGGGCAAGTCCTACATCTGGACCAGTTCACTTAACCTGGGGCCCACCTGTGTCTGGCATCGTCCCCTGCCTTGTGACTCAAAATATTTCATTTTAATTATATTGTCTCCCTCTCTGCAGGACACACTGAGGCAATTTGCAAATGCCTAGGGACATCCATCAGCATCAAAATTCTTCACCTAGAGCAGGATTTCAATGACTACTTGATTTGAAACATTAAGAGTTTCAATTCACAGTGATGAATTGTGACTATGAGCTGGAGATTATCACTACTAAAATCCCTTGTCTAAAATAGGGTGGGCTTGTTAATGGAGTGTCGTAGGTCAGGGTCCCTAGGAAGTAGATTTTGAAATGGAGAGGAAGTTTATTAGGAAGTGCTCTTGGGATCAGTACCTGGGAAAGGGAGGGAAGGGAAGCGAGATCTGGAAGAGAGAGAAGTTGAGCTATCATGCAGTCTCAAGGAAGGTCTCAGCAAACATCTTTGGAAGCTCCAGAGCCAGATTGAGGAAAAGGAATCCAACCTTTAACCCACTCATCGGCCATTCCTTGGGTGCAGGTTGTTCCAGAAAGGACGTGTGACCTGGTGGCTTTCTTCAGCCAAAGCACTTTCTAGAGAGAACTGAAAGCTAAGGGCTGTCTGCTGCCAGTACTTCTAACAGCAGAGGATTAAATCCTTCATTTCTCAGGGAAGATCTGAGTGGCACATCTCACCATCCTGTATAGAGGCAGACAAACGCGCCCCTCCCCCAAACAGCCAACTCAGCGAAGTCAACCTGGCACTGCTGCATGAAGGTGAATGGCAGATGTCCCAGCTCTAGCGCCCTTGCATCCAAAATGGCTGTTCACCGTTATTCCCTTCCTGTCCCTCCCACCTTTCCGATGGCCCTGATCCAAGACTTTAAAAGTCATAGTCTCGTCTCCTTTTTAACTGAATGCTTTATATCAAGCCAAACAAGGCAATATTACTTTTCTCCTTCTAAGATTCTCACATAGCAGGTTAGCAGCTACAGAAGAAGTAAAGGGTGTCAGGACACAGGATACTAGAGCATGGCATGATGGAAACTTGGACAACATGAGATCATAGCAGAGAAGCAGGAGCAGGCATGGTGCACCAGGTGGTAACACAGGAAAGAGCAGCCTGGATTCAAAGATGGGCGATCAATGGATGATGCCAAGAGCTGGAAGAGGAGGAAGAGAACCAAGCAGGACATTCATGGGTCAATCTTAGGATAGCAGGTGAGACAGCTGCTGTGGGATTACAGAGCCACCAATGAATGACCTGACTCAGTTCTGCTCAGGGGTAGTGCCTTCTGGCCTGGGGCCCATGCAGCCTCTTTCTAAACCCCATCCTCAAAGGCACCATCAAAAAAAGTGAAAGCAAATTCTGTTTTTTAAAATCTAATTTCTGAAAACCTAAATGGCAAGTCAGGAATCAGTGAGGATCTTAAGGCATCGTAGACTGTTGGACCTGGACAGGAACCTGGAAAGGAGCGACAAGGAGGGTGTGAGAACCTTTCTGGGAAGTAAGAAGCAGCCCCCTCTCCAGCCCCTTCCTGGAACTGCAGCTCCTCAGGTGGCAGGCTGCTCTGGAACTTGCTCTCCATCTGTGTGCAGCTACATATCTCCCAGGTCTCCTCTCTGGGGCTCTAACTTTGCCAACTCCTAGTGGAACATAGGTCTGGGACACCAACCCTGGTGAGACTGTTCAGACGCTCTGGAGAAGTGTGTCTTGGCTCCAGGAAACATGGCACTTTTTCCCTTGTGCTTGTGCTTAAATGTTCACCCAGTTTAAGAGGCTTATGAAGAGATAGGTGTAGCTTGAATTAAAACATTAGTGATGGTTTTGCTCTGGCCACTTATTTAAAAATAAAATGGCAGCCATGAAGATATGCTATTCAGATCTCCTTTCAAGAAAGAACTTGCCATTCCGTGGCAAAGGGGTGCAATTAGATGACAGCCTCTAGCTGCAATATTTGGGCTGAAGCCACAGTCTTTTCAGACAGCCCTCAGTCAATGACTGAGCTTGGAGGAGGCACCAGGGCTCTGGCCAGTTCTGCCCCAACAGGAGACTTCTCTCTGGGCAGTCTCTGCGCTGGAGCTCCCCATTCAGCTGGCTAAGACTCTCTAGGAGCTGCAGCACTGTCTGAAGCTCTTCCCACCCTCTCTCCCTTCCTCCCCCTCTCCTTTCACAGGCTTCAGGCCTGCATACAAATCTGACAGCTCTCCTTCTCACATCACTGCGGTCTGAAGGCTTTCCCAGCTCCTCCTATTTATCTCTCACAGGGAAAGCTCTTGCACTTCTAACTATATCTTGGCATCTGTTTCCTGGAGGGCCTGCACTGATATAGACTCATTCCACAGATTAGAATACTGAAATCCAGAGAGACTAAATAATACGCCTTAGATTGCAATACAAGATGATATAAGAACAGATGGAATTTATGTCTTGAGAGATGAATATCATGGTCTAAAGTATAACAGCTCCAGCCCTGTTAGTAGATGAATTGTCTGAGATTCCAGACAAGGATGGTTGATGCTGGACATGCTATGATTTGGCCTGGGCTAATCAGAGGGATTCAGGTCAGTGCCAGAAATCAACAAGCAAGCTGGAGGTCCAGGGGTCGCCCTAGGATGAGATCATCAACACAGGTATTAGGAGACCATTGGAGTTCGCCGAGAGTCGTGAAAGGAGTGTTTTGAAAATCCTAGTCCAGAATGACAATCTACAAATAAGAGATAGGAAACGGAAACTGTGAAACCAGGACTGGCCATAAGCATGCTCCTAAGGGGGTCTATTGGCCAGGGTCTTGCTCACCTGTGCTGCTTGTGCCAGTTCTCTGCCTCCTGACATCTCAGAGGCAAACCAGACAGATGGGACGTGAGCAAAGCCAATTTCCCTCTGAACTGAGTTCCCTCTAGTTAGAGCAGCAAGGCTTAAAAGCACGATGTGGATTACTATTGCTGGGCAGACACTTCTTGGTCATTCTCCAAGCTGATGGGAGTTTCAGAACGGTGTATCATTTATAGGCTCATGTACCATACAGAGCAGAAAACAGGCTGGCATTTAAGAGTAACACCTCCCACTGTATCTTCAATGTTTCCCAACATTTCAGAGCATGGGGTGCCCTTTTTACCAATAAAAAAATCCAAAGAGCCCTCTCTTCCAAAATAGTAGTAATTATACTTTTTATCCATTGTCTGAGGAAATGGGTAACAACTACCAGGAAAGGATACTATGAAGGAAGCAATTCTTTGAAATAAAAACTGTATTTTATTAATTTCAATATTTACAAAGATTAGAAACTGGTGATACATAAATGTGCAAGATGTCTTGCCTATTTAGTCACAACGCAAAGCTTTTCTAAATATAATCTTCACATGTATGGTGTTATACCTGATCCTGACAACAATATTAATGATCACCACTTTACAGAAGGAAAAACTGAGGCCCAGAGGGATCTAATGAGTTGACAAAGGAGACTAGTGGAACATGGACCAAATCCAGAGTCTCTGATGTCCAAAAAGTTCCAAGTTCTTTCCACCCTGCCTGAATGGCACGAAGTGTAACGAACTTCTTTCTAGTCTCACACGTAGAAGAAAATGGAACTTCAGTTGCCTTAAATGATATTGTCTGGATTTTAAACCAGAAAATGGTCAGTTTCCAAGAAGGAGAGTATTCCAAAGTCTCCCTAACACCCTCTCTCACTACTCAAGCTGCGTTGGCCACCCGTCACTGGCCTGGCTGCCCGCCTTCTGTCTGTGCCTCTACACAGCTCAGAAGCCTGTCTATCTGTCCCAGTGTCACTCCTGAGGTTAGCGATGGTGGCCTGTTTCTCTCCACACCCTTAGTGTCTAACACAGAGTAGGAGCTCAATAAATGTCTCTTGGTGTGGAATAAATGAGTCTGAGAGGCAAAGTCAGGATAGAATTTCCACGGAATGAAACAAATGTGCAGAGTAAATCCAAGACACTATTTAAAGTGCGAGGCCCCTGCTGTTTGCTCAGACTGAAACCAGGAGACCAAGGGACACAATCCAGACCATAGATCTGTCAGTCAATGACAGTCCATCAGTGACTATAAGACATTGAGAACCTGATCTCGTGGTTGTCAAAAACCCAACGGGTGTTGTTATGAATATAACAGCAGCACCAACTTTTTAAAAATGATTTGCAGACTCACTACAATGCTGGACTATAAATGCCAAATAAACATTACAAAATAGCGGGAGAATCAGATAAATGGGTGTTTGAGTACCATAGAGAAAAAATAATTATATCCAGCCATATCCATCTGTGTACCAAGACACAGCAAAACATTCTGTGCTGTCATTCTGAGCAGAGAGTGCTGATTAATTGCCAGGTTCTCAAAGTCTTCAAAGTCTGTTTTTAAACTCAAAGGTCTGACGTGTCAAAACATAAATGTTGTGGGTTTATGCATCCTGGCCTGGTGTGTTTGTAGTGCGGCAATTCCAGACACATCAGCAATTCCCCACAAAAGGAAGAAATGAAGGGATGTCGTGCTCGCCCTTGAAATCACCCTTGGCTGGAGGGCTTGGGGGAGTGACGACACACTGTCTCCTATTTAGAAGCTCACAGCAGTGGACTCCTGCCTGACTCACTCTGTTTTCATTGGCCTCTTGTCCCCCTGGGAGCTGAGTGCTGAGCAGGGACCCTGGGCCCAGCAAGACAGAAGCCAAGGTTCTCTCATAGCCAGTTGTCATGAGAGACGGTGCTGTCTCTTACCTGATGCCACACCAAGAGATCTTCCTGGGGATTACAATTAAAAGCTTTAATCCAGTGTTGAACTACTTCCCTTTGGCTGTAAATCTTCTGTGCATACTCTCCAGGAGATACTCATCTATCTACACAAATTCAAGTGGCTGTGACTTTATAGAAATACAGCAGCTGGTTATATTGACAATAAAAATAGCTGACATTTATTGAGCACTTACCAACTGCTGAATTCTTCCATGCTTTCACAGCTGTAGCCAGCCCAGAAAACAGAGCCCATACCAGGGAGTACAATAGCAGGACTCAAGTGCAGGGACTAGATAATAATGTGTGGAAACAAGACGATGTGGCATCCCAGAGATGAGCAAGCAGGAGGCCACTACCCGCTCTGCTTGTCCCATTCAACCCTCAGCCACACTCAGAGCAACTCAGACCAATTGTGATCTTTCCAACCGTGACCTTTGACCTGTTTGCTCTTCACTACCTTGACAGCCCGCTGGCCCCATAGTCCTTCCCTGTCTGGGTCATTTAGGGACCCTTTCCTCTGCTTCCCTAGGCTGCCTGAGTTCATTCTTTCTGTGTGCTTCTGAAGCTCTCGGAGAAGCAAAACATAATTACAATGCAGCATGCTGTCACCCCACCAGAATCGTAGCTCACTGACGGTAAAGACGGTGAATGTGTCATCTTGACACCTGTTGCTTTGCACAAAATAGGCTCTTAGTTGAATGACTAGGTGAAGTAATGGTACAGCATGCAGCTTCATTCATTATTTTAGTTGTAGGAAAACGTTCCTCTGACATTCTTTAGGCTCCAAAGCACTGCATAATTATATGCCAATAAAAGTTTAAATAAGTGAAACAATGCCTTATTCAGGAATTTGTTTTTCCGTGCCCTTCCTCTTCAGAGCGTGAAGAGATGCAACTCAACAGCTGTTTCATACATCAAATTGCTCCTTGATATTCTTTTTCTTACCTTTGCTACCATCCGAGTCTCGGGCTATTCGTCCACATAGACTTGTTTGAAAACTCCAGAATTCACTGAAATTGAATAACCAGTTAATGACCATTTAAAAACTAACCCATTGTTGAGCAGCTTTCAGTTCAGGCCTTGTTGGGTTTCCTTGTTGTTTGGGGAGGCGGTCTGTACCTAGTCAAGCCCTAAGTAATTATTCCCAAATGCGATTACATTTCCAACAGGAAATCGTTCTCTAGAAGTCATCCCCAGCCTGAGCATCTGGTCCATTAAGTCCATGGAACACTGAGTGAGAAGGCCAAAGACTGGTTTCCATTCCAGTAGGGACTCCAAAGTGGACCATATGTTCCAAAATGGTAATAGAAGTGGGATTCGAGATGAATTTTTCTTGTATTTGTTGAAGTTTTCCACTTGGCATAAGGTTGTTTTTGATGATATTTTGATTATAGATTATATTATACATATATTATACTTTAGTATGCTATAAATATACAATAGCTATAGGTATATTTGATAATAGATTATACTATTTTGTAATTAGAAAAAAATTATTTGTAAAATGAGGAAAAATTAAGCTTAGCATAATTTTTCTTTTTACTTCAGAATATTCGTTAAGTGTAGTGAGAAACACAAACCAGAGTAGGAACATGAAATGGATCCAGGGCTGAGTCGAAGTGAAACAGGCATGCCTCTGAGACCACGCACATGTTCCACGTGGGCCACACACGTGGCTCTAAGGCAGCCAGAGGCAGTGTGAAAGGGACACCTGAGTAGCTGCACAGTTCTGCCTTTAGACGGGACAGACCAACTACTCTCAGAAGCTATAACATTTCCTGACTCTGGGCCCACATGGAAACTTCTCCTCGCAGTCTTATAAGAAGGCTGATCCTGCTGGTGGTGAGTTGGGCTTTTCTGATGGCCTAAGCTGACCACCCAGGTCTTTCAGACATCCTACCACCTCCCCTTGGGTTTGCTGAGCCAAGAATACACAGAGATGCCCCAAGTCTGCCTTCTCCACCATTTGTACCCCACCCAGTCCACCTGTGGTCCTTCTGCTGACAATTGGTCCTCCTCTACTTTCTCTCCTACCCAGTCCTCCCAGTTCAAGCTGACATTTCATGGCTTTCCCAGCTCCACATCAAGCACTTGGCTCACTGGACTCAGTCAAGACTTGTCACCTCATGGTAGCATCTCTGAAAACTGGTCGATCAGTCTTCAAAATCCCTGTGCCTCCTCATGGCAGGCCTGGGCCCACTCCCCTTGTCTCCTGCCCTTCCGGCCAGTCACTTGGGTGAAATCAGAGAGAACAAACAGCTGCTGCCCCATGTGATCACACAGCTGTCTAAAGCAGGGCTCCTCAAAGCTGGTGCCTCAACCAGCAGCAGGTCACAAGTTGCTTTGTGGGTTACTGGTCCCCCAAGAGAGAAGGGCAGAAGCTGGCAGCAAGCTCGTCGAAGCTTTGACAGCATTGCCAGGACAGCCAAGTGAGGGAGCACTGGACTTGCTGGTTGTACAGGGTATAGACTACTTCAGGTACAGCTGACTCAAGTTGAGTCATATGTAATTGAGCTGCCTACCAGTCACACGCAAGAGAACCACTTATCAGTGCCTGATGGATTAGAAATCTTGCAAAGCTCCTTCTCCACGATGGCTTGGGGGAACTACCTAGTGCACTGCAACCACAAACAGTCTCTCGTCTAAGCGTAATAGCACCATCAGGGGCTGAGTTCTTGCTACTTTCCAGGTGCTGTGCTAGACAAATTGTGTATGTTGTCTCATGTAATCACACCACCCCAGGAAGCAAGTATTATTGCAATCCCCATTTCATAACTAACACAACAGAGTCCCAGGGCGGTTCCGTAGCTCACTCTAGGTCTTACAGGTGGCATGAGTGAATCAGGAATTCAGACCCAAATCTGTTTGAATCTGAAACCCACGCATCACTATCGCCCTTCACAGAGGGTCAGGGCAGTGTCTGCCAAATGTACGGAATTGGCCGGAAACCTCAAGCCCTCTCCCACTAAGGAGCCTGTAATGAGGGGCAGCTACCTTTCCTGCTTTCCCTACTTTAGCTCTTTATAGTAAGAGCTTGTTATTCCTGATTTAAAACAATTGTTCCCATGGCAACACCTTGGCAGCTTCTCTTAGCAACCATGCTATCTTTCGCAATTTTAACAAAGTTGGTTCAAATACAAAATTGCTGTTTGAAAGAGTTTTCAGAGGCAAAAGCACATTGACCAGTTGATCAGAGCTTGACGTTTTATACATCTTAAGAAAATCATAGCAAGATTTAAAAACCACTAGAAAGCAGTTCCACCCTGAACAATGAGTAAAAAGGGAAACACCCAGGCTGGCAGCCCAGGATACTGTTTTAAACGTAAAAAACAACAATAGGTAAACTCTAAAATCTGAATTTTTCCTCTGATTGACAAAAGGTTCACAGATTGAGAGTATTTAAGGTTAATAGACTGTATTACTTCTCTACTGCTGCTGTGACAAATTATCACCAATTTAGTGGCTTAAAAACAACACAAATTTACTAGCTTACAATTCTGTAGATCAGAAGTCTGACATGGAACTCACCAGGCTACGATCAAGGTGTTGGCGGGTACATCGCTTTCTAGAAGCGATAAGGGAGAATCCCTTGCCTTGCCTTTTCAAGCTGCTAGAAGCTGCCTGCTTTCCTTGCATCATGGCCCCCTCCCTCCTTCTTCAAAGCCAGCAACACTGAGCTGTGTCCTTCTCATGCTTCCATCTCTCTGACATCTCTTCCAGTTTCCTCTTCCACTTTTAAGGATGCTGTGATTACATCGGGCCCTTGGATAATCCAGGATAATCTCTCCATTTTAAGGTCATCTGACTGTCAACCTCGATTTCATCTGCATCCTTAATTCCTCTTTGCCATGTAACCTAACATCTTCACTGGCTGCCGAGATTAGGATGGGGACAACTTTGGGGAGCTCTTACTCTCTCCACACAGTGGAAACAGCAGCGTGGGCAGGTTTTCCCAATGAGGAAGAGAGTGGTGGGGATTCTGTTCTCATTTCTCCTCCTTGTATCAGAAGCACAGTGTCTCCTCACCCTCAGCCACCATGGATCTCATTGACTTCTTCCTCTTGCATATTCTGGCCACTGGTTAAAGTACATTCTTACGAAGAAAAAAAATGTGACCCAAAGTCTTTTCCTAAGTCTTTGCCCAAATCAGCAATGGTTAGTTCTGAGGAAAGGTCCATGGAACAAGGTTGGCCACTTAAGAATTTGTTACAAGGAGACGGGAACTGGTATTAGGGAGACTACGAGGTTGCCCAGGGCAGGCTGGGTAGAGCAGTCCAGGCTCAGAGCTGCCAACATTTGAAGACAACTGTGATGGATGCTGAAGAAAGGGGGCTGACTCGAGGACGGATGACCCTTCCCTGAAACACTGCAGCAATTATCCCGTGAAGACATTTATGTAGCAGGACAGAAGACAAATCCCCGTGGGAATCAATACAAACAAACCAAAAGCCATAATTTGCCGGGGAGAAATGGCTTCCAGTGCCGGTTGAACAGTGCACGAGAACGTCATGAAGGCCTGTGCCCAGTTTGTGGTGACATCTTGGAGAGACTTGATGAGGGAAAGAGCCCTCAGGAGCCTCACACGCTAACTGGGGAAGGGACAAATATACTCCCGAAGAGCTAACTTTCTATTGCAAATACACCACAGGAAGAGCCAAAGAACTGTGAGCTGTTTTTTAAAGAGTCAGACGAATTGGAAGACATGGCGGTCCCTGTGCCCTGGGGAGAGAGGCGTGGGGGCTCAGCAGAGAGAGGTGAGGAAGCAATAAGTGGTTGGAACTAGAGCTCTGCCTTTTACTAGCTGCATGCCTCGGGAGGTGACTTCACCTCTCTTGCCTCAGTTTCCCCATCTGTGGAAAGGCGGCAATGGTAAAACTCTTGGTCCCTGGGCACCATGTTGAAAACATGGTAGGTATGCTCCGTGTTGTTTTTGTTGGTTTGTTTGGTTTTGGTGTTTTGTGGTCAGAACACTTAACACGAGATCTACCCTCTCGCCAGGTTTGTAAGTGTCCTATCCAGTTTTGTTATCTGACTTACTCATCTTGCATACCTGGAATTTTATACACCTTGGTTGGGGACTTGCTCACCAGTGTGTTGGTTCTTGTGCCACAGCTGTGCTGTGCATTGACTTAAGACATCACAGGTAGATGGGAATGAGGCTGGGTCATAAAGGGTTGGCTACACAGCGAGGAAAGAAGCGGGCACAAAGGTGAGGCAGTGAGACCCATTCCGGGACAGTAAGAGCCCAGGTGGGCGGTCAGACCAAGCTCAGGAGGGGGAGCTGGAGCCTCTATTCAACAAGGAGGTCAGGGTCAAGTTTCAAAGTGGTCCTAAAGTCTCCATAAAATCCCCTGGAAAGTCCCCAGATGAGTGACCTCAAAAGAGAGACACCAGGCCATTTGCAACTAGCCCCAAGGTACTCTAGAATATGTGGTTTTCTAGAAAGAGTCAGAGACCCAGGAGACCCTGGCTTGGTGACCCTCTGAGCCCACTTCCTGATTTGCAAGGTAAGGATGCAGTCACCCTCCTCAGAGGCGGGAGTGAGGAGGAAGGAGAAATGTCTTTAATGTGCTCGCACAGTGTCTGGTATAGCAAGCACTCCAAGAGCAGTAACCATTATAATTCCAAAGGGTGCGTGATCATCTTTCTAGTGGTTTTCAAAACCTGTTTCTGTTGATTTTAACAGTGAAACATTTTTTTTTCCCCCAAAGAAACCTCAGATGGTAAAAGAGAGCAGGCCTGGTTGATGTGGGGGTTCAAGGCCCAGAGCCCGCCTTGCCCGCAGGACACCCGCCTCCCTGGAGAAGGGCCTTCTCCTGCTCTGGCCCAGCTGCTCCAATGGGGAGGCCCACTGAGGAGGCGCGACTTGGCCAGGACCACACCTTGCAGTCTCCAAGTGGGGCCAAGTCTGGTTTCTGAAACCAGTTCCTTGAATGGCCAGTTTGCTGAGTGAGTTTGATAAAAGTCAGCACATGAATGTCAGTCCACTGAATGCCAAGTCACCAAATGATTAATTTCTGAGTTTCCCAGATCATGAAAAACTTGCACCAGTTTTAACTACTTGTTGGGTTTACATCAATTCATACTGGACCCATGAGCAGGGCCGTGGGGAGCCTGAACTTCTTAGTTAGGAACCTGCTCATCTTGGCCTGACCCCCAGGGCTCTTCTCACCGCCGGCTAATTCCCACGGTCTCAGCCATCAGTCTGCCCCTTCCCCCAGTCTCTTCGTCACTGCCCCTCAACACTCTGGGTTTCTCCACCCTTACCCTCTGCCCTCAGTTTACCCTGCCCCAGCTCTTGCCCCCGGTCTTGGTCCTCTGCTCCTTAGGAACTCCCCTGTGGGGTCCACAGCCCAGGCTGTGTTCTCAACTGACCCTTCTCTTGGCCTTCCTCCGGCCGAGGGGCTCCCCTCTGATCCTGCTACCTGAGCTCCAGCCATGGGGAGCTTGGGGCAGAGACAGGATGAATAGGTCTTAAAATTGGAAGGAAAGGGGCCAGCCCAGTGGTGTAGTGATTAAGTTCTTGTGCTCCCCTTTGGCAGCCCAGAATTTTCGGGTTAGGATCCTGGGCATGAACCTACACACCGCTCATCAAGCCATGCTGTGGCGGCATCCCACATACAAAATAGAGGAAGACTGGCATGGATGTCAGCTCAGGGCCAATCTTCCTCGCCAAAAAAAATATATGTATTGGAAGGCAAAATGAAAGCTGATCACCTAAAACTTCACCCAAATCTTCTAAACCTGTTTTTAAAAAAATTCATCCAACAGTTTAAAATACACACATTTTTAGTAAATTTAACAAATTTCTTGAATTTGTTATTTGGCAGATTGACCGTATAATAAATTGTCTGTCAGCAGATTGGTTTTTACAAAAAAAAACCCAGATTGCCAGTGCAAGCACTTTCTTCTAAATAATATTTCTCAATACTTGGTTGTAAACCCAATCAGTGTGTCTTTATCAGTATGGTTAAATTTGGTTTCTTTTCTCTACTTTCGGCAACTTTGCTTTTGCAAACACCTTTCCTGGATTTTTTTCAAACTTTCTTTCTTTTAAAAAATGCAGTGTATTTAAGATGTTAATGGCCTCAGTTTAATTTGCACATATTCTTGTAATGATGAAATCTACTTAATGTGAGTTAAAACTAAAAGCCTGTCAGGGTAATTCACAAACATTTAAAAACTCTGTAGCAATTCTAGGAGGATTCCCTGTTAATGTTCTTAAGGACTTTCAATGGATATACTAAGTAGGCCTTGGTATTAACAGGAATAGCAAACAAATTAAAATTGGGCTCTCGATAACAATTCGGAAAAATGAATACTCACACCCTTCAGCACGCAATTGAATTTAGTTGTACGGGTGCCTCCTACACGTGGGAGGAGAAAATATTTATTGAATAACCATCTTGCTAAGTATCACTTAAGATTGGTATCAAGTCACCTGACTTCACTATATTTCTTTAAGAAATGCACAAGAGCACAACATCAATCAAATTTAAAATAATACAATCCTTGTTTGGCATTGATGTTAGCAGCAATCTCTATTTGCAGCGGATAGCAGATTTTCATGTGAGCAATGTAATTTACAAGGAATGTACACTTTATTAAAATTCCAGCCTAGGAGACATCTTAAAATCTATTCTTAGGCCTTGGAGTATATCTCGATGATCCATGAGAAATGTCAAAATGATCCCCCATTTCCGCAGTGGATTACAACTTTCAGAACAGTGCCCATCACTGTAAGTATACATCTCTCTTCAGGTTTAATCTCTTTGAGAATTCAGTTTATATTAAAAGAAAAACACTTTGCTATGTATTTGTACATAAAAAATAAGATTTGTGTGTATGTATGAGGAAGATTGGCCCTGAGCTAACATCTGTGCCAGTCTTCCTCTATTTTATATGTGGGATGCCACCACAGCATGGCTGATGAGCGGTGTGTATGTAGGTGCCCGGGATCCGAACCTGCAAACCCCAGACCACCAAAGCGGAGCACACAAACTTAACCACTACCCCACCAGGCCAGGATTTAAAGTGGAGCTTTAATATGTAATCCTGTGTAATGTTCACAACAATCTTTAGTAGTGGGTATTATAATCAACACTCAGAAGATGAGGCACCTGAAGCTCAGAGAGGCTAAAAGACATTTCCAAACTCACACAGCTAATGAGAAGTAATAGACAGGCATTGAATGCAAGTCTCCAGCTCTGACTCAACAGTCAATAAGTTACAGCGACAAACACACATCATTTATTGTATGTGCAGACTCTTTTTTTCCAGCTTTATTGAGATAGAATTGACATATAGCATTGTGTAAGTTTAAGGTTTACAACACAGTGATTTTATATATGTATATATTGCAAAATGATTTCCACAATAACACACCCATCACCTCAAATAGTTACAATTGTGTGTGTGTGAGATGAGAACTTTTAAAACCTACTCTCTTAGCAACTTTCAAGTATGTAATACCGTATTATTAGCTATAATCACCACACTGTACATCACCTATCAGAACTTACTCATATCATAACCGGAAGGTTGCACCCTTTGACCACCTTCACTCGTTTCCTCCTCCCCCATGCTCACCCCTGGCAACCACCAATCTGGTTTCTCTGTTTCTGTGAGTTTGTTTTCTCTAGATTCCACATATAAGTGAGATCATACAGTATTTGTCTTTCTCTGTCTGACATCTCACTTAGCATAATGCCTTCAAGGTCCATCCATGTTGTTGCAAATGGCAGGATTTCCTTCTTTCTCATGGCTGAATAGTATTCCATTGTGTATACACCATATTTCCTTTATCCATTTATCTGTCAATGGACACTTTGTCTCCATATCTTCATTATTGTGAATAATAGTGTAATGAACATGGGAGTGCAGATATCTCTTCAAGATAGTGATTTCACTTCCTTCAGTTATATACCCAGAAGTAAGATTGCTGAATCATATGATAGATCTTTTTTCTTTTGAAGATTGGCCCTGAGCCAATATCTGTTGCCCATCTTCTTGGTTTTTTTCCCTTCTTCTCCTTCTCCCCAAAGGCCCCCAGTACATAGTCATATATTCCAGCTGTAAGTCCTTCTAGTTCTGCTCTGTGGGACGCCACCTTAGCATGGCTTGATGAGCAGTGCTAGGTCCATGCCCAGGGTCTGAACCAGCGAAACCCTGGGCCGCTGAAGCAGAGCATGAGAACTTAACCACTCGACCACAGGGCCGGCCCCTATTTTTATTTTTTGAAGAAACTCCATACTGTTTTCCAGAATGACTATACCAATTTACATGCCCACTGACAGTGCACAAGAGTTCCCTTTTCTTCATCCTCACCAACACTTGCTATCTCTTGTCTTTTTGATAATAACCATCCCAACAGGTATGAGGTGATATCTCACTGTGGTTTTGATTTACGTTTCTCTGATGATTAGTGACGTTGAGCATCTTTTCATGTGTCTGTCAGCCTTTTGAATATCTTCTTTGGAAAAATGTCCATTTAGTCACACAGACCCTTCTTGACTGGAATGTCTGTGGGGAAGTAGGAACTGTGCAGATTGTACCAACTTTGACCCATCAGCCCTCACCTGCGCGATTTCAACAACTCACTCCTGCTTATCCTTTTGTATATTGTCTATCACGGCTTTACACTACAAGGACAGAATCAGGGAGCTGCAACAGAGACTGTATAGCCCATAAAACTGAAAATATTTATGACCTAACCCTTCACAGAAAGTTTACTGATGCCTGCACTGCAATTAAACTCAACTTGTAGCCCTTTTGAGTGGGGGAAAAAAGACCCTATGGAATGTCACATTGAGTTCTAGTCTAAGTTCTGGGACAGGCTTACCCTTTTATGTTGGACAAATCTATTCCTCTGCCTGGATCTCAGTTTCCCTATCTTTAAGTTAGACCAGATTAGTGGTTTTTAAACCAAAACTCTTTCCCAAAAAGTAGTCTATATATGAAGTTTTGTGTGTAAAGCAGATAAGGACAGAGCTATTCTGATAAGGGCTGGGGCGGGAGGCCAGATTCCTGACCCATTGTCTCTCATCCTTGTCCTACCACACTGGGGCTCTTGAAGGGTCTCACAGAGTGTCACCCACAGCCCCAAGTATAAAGGCTACGGATTGAACCACTCTCTGAGCCCCTTCCACAGTCACCATCCGTCATTCGGAGTCAAGGTCACCATGCAGACCTCCCAGATTTAGAACCCTCCAAAATCAAATTCTATCTTTGAAGATTTTCTTCATAACCAAACCACAGCTGAGATAGATTGAAAAGGAAAAAAATGAATATATATGATCAGACATTTCCCCCACATAGCCATAGGACAGCCTAAGTATACCTTCTGCTGTCTGGAATGAGCTGGCACCTTCTGTGATCTGTCTTGGGCATTTTAAAACACAAAAGCAGAGTGTCAGCTTTGGGGAGATGTACAGCATGAGGGATTGTCACTCCAGTGACAGAGCACTCCTGGGAATGGTGCTGCTTCAAAAGGCATCAGGCGGGTAATGACATTGTGAGTTATTTGTTGCCTGAGCAGGGACTATTCTGAGCGGCTCACAAGCGCACAGGGACTGCATCAAAGAGTATTCTGGTCTCTACCAGGGGATTCCCAAGAAAGATAGCTGGTCAGAGGTCCTCAGAGTTCAGAGCTCTGGACCAGAAGTCAGGGCGTTCACACAGTCTTCCCTCTGACACCGTCTATGTCCCCGTGACAAGTCCTCTGCCCTCTCTGGGGCCTGGTTTCCTTATCCGCAAAATGAATGGGTTGTACCAGATAATAGCTCCGTGTCAGGCTCTGTGCTAAGGCTCTGCATACAATAACTCAATTAATGCTCACAAACCCTCTATGCACATAAGATCCCCATTTTATGAAATATGTAGGAAACCAAGTCTCAGAGAAGTTAAGTAACTTACCCAAACTTACACAGCTAGTCTGCAAGACAGCAAGACTTTCAACTAGCCATAGGAATAGTTTATCAACATGATTAAGGTATGGCTCTGAAGACAAACGGCTTCTGTTTGAATCCCGGTTTTGCCACTGATGGGATGTGAAACTAGTCAGTTTGTTTAAATACTTCAACTCCAATTTATCTATAAATGGGGATGATGGCAATACCTGTCTCATAGAGTTGTTTAGAGGATTAGACAAGATAATTTTTGTGAAACACCTGGTACAAACTGAGTCATAACTAATGGTAGCTATTATTGTCATCTGGCTAACTCAAAAACCCATGTTATTAACCTCTCTGTAAACATCAGGCTTTCCTCCCTCTCTCCTCTCTGACAGGATTCTTGTCAATGTTGCTGAGGCCCTACGCCAGGCCAAAGCCAATGAGCAGTCAAGTCTTTGTCCTCGCTCCCTCCCCAGTCTCTCGACAGCATTCGACATTGCTGAACTCTCCTCCTTGGAATATTTTCTCTGCTAGGCTCTGGGACACCACATTTTCCTGGTTTTCCTCTTGCCTCGGAGGTCCTCTTTCTCAGCCTCCTTTGCCAGGACCTCTTTCCCCAGACACCTGAAAGTAGGGGATCCCCAATGTCCTATTCTCATGGACTTCTCTTCTCCATCAACATTCTTTTCCTAGGTTAACATTTAGTCCCACAGGTTCAAAAGAGATGACAACTCTCAAATTTCTCTCCCCACCTGGATCTAGCCTCTGAGCTCCAGATGTCCTAATGTTTCTACTTGGATGTCTCAAAGGCATCTCAGACTTACGTGTCCTAAACAGAAATACCGGCTTTCTCTCCACTCAAACTGCTGTCGTCCCTCCAACCCATGTCAGTAAATGGCACCACCATTTATCCAGTTGCTCAGGCCACAAACATAGGTGTCATCTTAGTTCCTCTCTTTTTCTCACACCCTATATCAAGTTCATCAGTAAGTTCTTTCTGCTGTTTTTCTAAAATATATGTTGAATCTGGCATTTTTCACCATGCTTACTACTACAAGCCTCATCCAAACCACTATCACCTACTTCCTGGGCATCTCTTACAGCCTTTTCCCAACCCTGATACACTTCCTTTTGAGCATTGAATACAATTCAGTGTGTTTCCAAAAACTTTACTGGATTTTTTTTTCCTGAAGAAGATGAGCCCAGAGCTAACATCTGTCCCAATCTTCCTCCACTTTATATGTGGGTAGCCATCACCACATGGCTGATGCGTGGTGTAGGTCCACACCCAGGATCTGAACCTGAGAACACAGGCGCAGACCTACCCAGGCTGCCAAAGCAGAGCACATGAACTTAACCACTATGCCACAAGGTTGGCCCCAAACTTTACTGGATTTTGACCTTAGGTTTCTCTGCGTACCGTAGGCTCAAGAGCTCTCAACTCAATAGAGTCAAGCTGTGTCACTTTATTTTGATAACGGAACAAGTCATGAATGAAGTTTGGTCATTTTTGCAAACTGAGAAGAATTTGAGGCCAGCTGCTGTTCCATCCATCTCCTCCTCACTCTGCCTCCACGATCTGACCCTAATCAACCGAGTTACATGCCGAACATTCCTGGATTTGTCAGCATTTGTCTGTTCATAAATGATGTGATCATAATGATAGGCCATGCTGGAAGCTCTGGCCTGGGAAAAATGAGTAAGTTGGAATCAATCAAAGACTCTGCCAGGACAGAGAACTGGACCCCATGGAACAAGCTGGGCTAACAACACATTTCCGGGAAGTATGGCAAACTCACTTCTGGGCCAGGTAAAAGTGAAGGCTAAGGGGTCCAATCAGAAAGCCTTGGGAGAGGGGTGACCCTGGGCTTCGAGAGGACAGTGATTCTCAGTGTTAACTTTCATTCAACAGATATTTTTAGGATCCGCTACAGTTCATTTGAAATGGAACCATTTCAAATCTCTACGTCAAACAGCAGTTTGGATATAGAGAATCAAACCACATCAGGCCAGAAGACTAAGCCTCAGACCTTATCTAGGGATGTCATTTTGAGGCCCAAAACTTCTGGATGGTTCATGAAGGTAGTCCATGAATGATTTTTTAATTATTGTTTCAAAAAAAACTCATCCAAACTCATACAAGAGCTGCTGCAAAAGCTAATTGCTTTAGGGACTGGCCCAGTGGCACAGCGGTTAAGTTCACATGTTCTGCTTCAGTGGCCTGGGGTTTGCCGGTTCAGATCCCGGGTGCAGACATGACATCACTTGGCAAACCATGCTGTGGTGGGTGTCCTACATAAAAAGTGGAGGAAGATGGGCACGGATGTTAGCTCAGGGCCAGGCTTCCTCCACAAAAAGAGGAGGATTGGTGACAGATGTTAACTCAGGGCTAATCTTCTTCCAAAAGACAAAAAAAAAAGCTAATTGCTTTAAATTTCTTTCCTTTTTTTCTGAAATTACATCAACTCAGTTACACACCACTCACAGTGGGATCCCCTACTCTTTTTCTGACATTAGCAAAAATGAAAAAACAAATCTTTAAAGTATAATTTTCAGAATGTTTTATGTTATTACTCACACAAATATAAATGAACGCTTGTCAAAGATTTTATTCTGCTCATTAATAACTGAGGGAACCAGTGAGATGTTAAAACTGGTTCAAACAGCATTTAAGGAACCAGGTCTTTATAGGCAACTAAGTAAAGCACTATTAGGCTAAAATTTCTGGACTAGACACAAACCTTTTAATAGCCACTAGGGCAAGAAACTATAGACTATGGAGTTATCTACTTCATTGGACAGAAATCACTTGCATCTTTACTGGACAAAACTCTATAAAAGTTAAGATGTAACTTCACTAAATCTGCAAACTTTAATCAATACTAAATGATGAAGGGTTGCACCAGTGATGCAGCAGTTAAGTTCACACGTTCCGCTTTGGTGGCCTGGGGTTCGCTGGTTTGGATCCCGGGTACGGACATGGCACCGCCAGCAAGCCATGCTATGGCAGGTTTCCTACACATAAAGTAGAGGAAGATGGGCACGGATGTTAGCTCAGGGCCAGTCTTCCTCAGCAAAAAGAGGAGGATTGGCAGCAGATGTTAGCTCAGGGCTAATCTTCCTCAAAAAAAAAAAAAAAATACTAAATGATGAGTTGAATAAGACCTCTAAATTTTGGTGCACCTTTGCTCCTGTAGGACATTGAAAGGACATGTCACCCGCTTTTGTGCTCCAAAAAGGCTTGCATCAGTATATTTGGCCTGATTACTCACATATGTGCAAAACAGGGTGTTTATTAAGCGTGCATGCCTCCTCAAATTTGCTCTCCAAATCTAGAGCCCTTCACTATGGAGCAACCTCTGTATGGAAATTTTCATGAGGAATCTCAGATTGGACTTTTACAAACCTCTATTATTTGCCAGCGAAACAAGCACAAGACACTCCACCAGATTTGATCTGGTGGTGCATGTACTTATATTTGGGAGTGAATTCCTCTGTTCTTGAGGTCCCCCAAATTTGTCAAAGTCCCTGGCCTAGCAGGAAATGGGCTTCTTACCAACTGCGACACTGGGACTCTGTAAGCCAGATACCAAGCTGGCTTCCTTGGGAGTGATTTGTAGGTATTAGCTCCACATAGCAGGTCAGTAATTATATTAGTCAGGGTTCTCTAGAGACACAAAACCAAGCGGATATACACATTTTGGAAGAGATTTGCTATAGGAATTGGCTGACACAATTATAGAGACTGTGAAGTCCCATGATCTATCTGCAAGCTGGAGATCCAAGAAAGCCAGTGGTGTAATTCTCGTCTGAGTCTGAAGCCCTGAAAACCAGGGCAGTCGATGGCATAAATCCAGGTCCAAGGACAGGAGGAAACCAAGGTCCTAGCTCAGGCAGTCGGGCTGGAAGCCAAAGGGAGTGAATTCCTCCTTTCTTGGCCTCTTTGTTCTATTCAGGCCCCCAACAGATTAGGTGATGCCCACTTGTATTAGGAAGGGCCGTCAAATCTCATCCACACCTCTAGAAATAACATTTAATCTGGGCGCCCCATGAGGCAGCCATAAAATGACCATCACAGTGATTTTCCTTAAGAGTGGGCTTGTCATACGTAATTAAATGAGAATCCTCCTCAAATATGACATCCAGTCGTGGCCTTGGTTTGCACAATTGATTTTCCAATTATATCCTGGTAAAAAAAGAGGACAGATTCTTATGAACCCATGCAAAAACTAAATCACCATAAAAAATAAGGAGATTCAGTAAAAGTATTTCTTTCTGAGCTCTGGGGAATCGGGTAAGGATCCGACACCCTAGAAGTTTCACTTTGATTTAAAAGCAAAGTCTACTAAATTGAGGGTTAGTGATGAAGAAGAAAAATGGCTTTCTCCCATTTTCTTATATGTCCATAAAATATAGAACATTCAAACAACATCAACAATATTGCAAACAAACAGCCCAAATTAAACTTCCCTCATCAGTCTATTCATTCCCATACAATTAATTCTCATTCTGCTGGGTCTGGGTAAGCAGTCTTCTTTCATGCAGTAGACTAAAAAGAGTGCCTGAAATTCTGACTCTGTCTACTGATGCAATCTTAAAGTTGTTTCAGCTATGTCAGCTCAGAAGCTAGTACCCAAGACTCTATTCTTAGACATGTCAATAGTTTAGAGTATTTGGTCCAATCCTATTCCAGGAGGCTCTGAGGCTGACCTTTCTTGTTGAAGACAGAACTTGTTGTAGAACCTTCAGGCAAGCATCAGAAGAAAGCAGAAATCTCTTTGATTATGAAACAGAATGACCATGGTTAATTTGTTACCGTAATCAATAATATCAGAACGGAGAAGAAAATACTATATGGGGGTAGAGTGCATAACATTTCATCAGAGTTTGCTGTTTCCTCTGAGGGTAAGAACATGTTATGGATAGCGAGAGTATTGACCAGTCTCCAGGGCGTTATTGTAAAGTGTACAACCTCTAAAATATTTGAATTGATAATATTTTAACTCTGGAAACTTGACCTAGGCTGAACATCTCTTTTAACTTTTCCCGTGCAGCTCCCATGGTAATGTTGAATTGATTTAGAAGTATGCGGCAAACCAAAAGAAATACGTCATTATTTCTAGTATCTGTTTTTCTAAGGTGAAATAACAAATCTTTATGATTTCCAGGGGACTTCTTGAAAATCTAAAATGTTTTTTTAGATGCAAAAAATAGCATGGCAATGACATTTTACTTTTCTCAATTTAGGATCCAAACTTGGGCAAAATCAAGAGTTATCAAAGGAGATTTAGTAAATTGACTATGAAAGGATCATGGGTGCCCGAGGGAAACTATTTGACTACCTATTTAATCAAAGTGATGATAGAATATTTTTAAATGTATTAAAGTCAACATGATTATAAGGAACCTGAGCTTGTTTATAGTGAAGAAACTTTGCTCTTTGCTGTTGTTTTTAAACAATGGAGGATGTGATAAAGTCAATGCAAAGGCCAGAAAATTATTCTAGTGAGACACAGAATCTCTACTACTAGGTGGATAAGAGCTATAAAACCAGTTTATCATTTTAACAGAGAGAAAACCAAATTCACGTTATAAGTTAATATAATGGTAGCAGAAAAGAGTTCATGAGTTTTCGTCTTTTCTTTTGTTTTCTTTTTTTTTTTTTGCACATTCTCGTGAATAAGCCATCAAAATTGATCAAACTTCACCAAAATTTTGACACATTTTGTATCCTCTTTTCAGACTCTGATATCATAAACTCAGACAAATAAAATTCACTTCTTTCATCTCCTCTGTATCTTGCTGTACATATCCACTAAGTTCTTCTGTTCTAGAACAAACTGACACTTTAGGACAAATCAACTCTATTTTTCTTGAAAAACGAAACCTAATCCGATCACCTTACATACATAATTGTATTCCTCTCTCACTATTGCTCCTAGTACAGGTTTTAGCCCCAAAATTACTTTATTAAAGTATAATTTACTTAGTCAAATTCACCCTTTCTTTGTGTACGGTCCTGGAGTTATGACACTTGACAGGCACAGCAGTCAAGGCATAAAATAGTTCTTTACATGTACCCCGAAATCCCCTCATGCCCCTTTTCAATCACCCCACTCCCAGCCCTTGGCGACCACTAATCTGTTTTCTATCCCCATAGTTTTGCCTTTCCAGAATGTCCTATAAATGGATTCTTGCAGTGTGTAGCCTTTTGAGTTTGGCATAATGCATTTGAGGTTCTTCCATGTAGTTGGGAGTTGCAGTAATTTGCTCCTTTGTGTTGCCGAGTACTACTCCACTGTATTGAAGCACAACACAAGATGTAAATTCACATGTTGAAGGACACTTGGGTTGTTTCCATTTTTGAGCAGTTATGAATGAAGACTCTGTAAACATTTGTGTACAGGTTTTGATGTAAACTAAGTTTTCATTTCACACTGGCACATCCAGGAGCGAGGTTACTGAATCTTACAATAAGTGAATAGTTAACTGTCAAACTACTTCCAATGTGACTATACTATTTTGCATTCTCACAGCGGCATCTGAGAGTTCCAGTTGCTTCACATCTGCAAAAGCACTTGGCGTTGTCAGGTTTTTGATTTGGGGTTGGGTTTTTTGGGTGTTTCCGCTGTTCTAATAAGTATACAGTGGTATCTTCTATAGTTTTAATTTGTATATCCCTAAAGACTACTGATGGTGAGTGTCTCTTCAGATGCTTATTTGCCCTTCATATATCTTCTTTAGTAAAATATCAGTTCAAATCTTTTGGCTATTTTTTAGTTGGGCTGTTTGTTTTCATTTTGTTGAGTTGATAGAGTTCTTCATATTCAGTCATGAGCCGCATAATGATGTTTCGGTCAGGAATGGATGGCACAGACGACGGTGGTCCCGTAAGATAGTACCATATCTTCTAGGTGTGTAGTAGGCTGTACCATCTAGGTTTCTGTAAGTACACTCTATGATGTTCACACAATCAAATCGGCTAGCAACACAATTCTCAGACCATATCCCTGTCGTTAAGTGATGCATGACTGCATTCCAGACGCAAGCCCTTTATCAGATACATGTTTTACAAACATTTTCTGCTAATATGTGGCTTGTATGTTTATTCTTCTGAAGGCAAAAGTTTTTAATTCTGGTAAAGTACAACTTATAATTTTTCTTCTTTTAGGGATCATGGTTTTAGTATCATATCTAAGAAATTTTTGCTTCACCCAAGGCCACAAAGATTTTCTCCTGTGTTTTTCTTCTAGAAGTTTTATAGTCTGGGCTTTGCACAAATCACGAGAGTCATTCTTTCACATATGGATGTCCAATGTGGTAGCATTTTTTGAAAAGTCTATAATTTCTCTAGTAGTGCCTTTGCACCCTTGTCAAAATCAATGGACCATATATACAAGGGGCTATGTCTGGACTCTCTATTCTGTTCCCTTGATCAATGTGTCCCTCCTTCTGCCAACACCTCACTGTTTTGATCAGTGCAGTTCATAATAAGTGTTGAAATCAGGTAATGTGAGTCCTCCAACTTTGCTCTTTTTAAAAAATGTTTGACTCTTCTATATTCTTTGCCTTTTTATATTAATTCTAGAATCAATTTGACAATTTCTACAAAAGTTCTTCTGGGTTTGAGTGGAGTTGCTATTGAGTTTATAGATGAATTTGAGAAGAATTGACATCTTGACCATATTGAGTTATTTCATCCATGAACATGTCTCCATTAATTTGGACCTTCTTTATTTTATCGATCATTGTACTACAATTTTCAGCATATAGATGTTTAACATAAATTTTTTAGTTTTATACCTATATATTGCATGGCTTTTTGGTGCTTTTGTTAACGGCAACGTTTTTTTTTATTTCAATTTCAAATTTTTCATTGCTAATGCATATAACTGGGCCAGCCCCAGTGGCCTAGTGGTTAAGTTTGATGCGTTCCACTTTGGTGGCCTGGGTCAGTTCCTGGGCGCAGACCTACACCACTCGTCTCAGTGGCCATGCTGTGATGGCAGCCCACATATAAAATAGAGGAAGATTGGCAACAGGTGTTAGCTCAGGGCAAATCTTCCTCAGGAAAAAAAAAAGTTGGTTATTATATATTGACCTTCTATTCTGCATCCTTACTAAACTCATTTATTAGTTCTGGGAGCATCTGTGTAGATTCTTTGGGATTTCCTATGTAGACAACCATGCCATCTAAGAGGAGAGACCTTTATTTCTTCCTTTTAATCTCTGTGCCTTTTACTTCTTTTTCTTGCTTTTTTCTTGCCTTATTGTGTTGCCTAACACCTCCAGAATGCTGCTGAATGGGAATGGTTAGAGTAGGCCCCCCAACACAAATCACAAATTTTAACCAAAATAACTGACTTTAACCAAAACAATTTCACAGAGAAACTGAGAGGAAGGTAACTGAAAAGTCACTGTCATTCACAAACATTTTAGTAAGCTATCAAAGTTCGTGAACACATGTAACGGAACTATCTATACCTGCACAACTCTTTGCTCTTTCTTATTGTGGTGAAAATGAACAAGATTGCTTAATATGACCCAAAAATATAGCCACTCTTTAGCATATAAAATAATAAATTGTCTATAAATTTAAAATTATGTTTAGCAATCAATGTTTCATTATTCAATCTTACTCAAAAATTATCTAGATAAACAAAATTATCAATTAACTCAATTTAATATCATTCAAGGTTTCAGGTTACCTGAGGATGCTGGAAATTATGTCCAAGCTGACATATTACAAAGCATAAATATTGCTATGAAAACATTTTTCAGAATTATCATTCAATTTAGTTAAGTGAAATTTATATTTTTCATAATCTTAAATGACACTTAGGAGTAATGTTAGTTTATTTGATCAGTAAACCAATATGGAAAGGTTAGGAAAAGTTCACGAGAAAAAAAATACCAACATCTCCATCCTGATAAAATCAAGAGAAAATCATATAGTTATCACTTATTTTTCAAGCCAAAATTACTGAACCAGTCTAATTTTTCCAAACATTTATCTTAACTATGTAAACTTGGATCCTTCTATTAAAATGTTTATGAGCTAACATTTTCACTCAGAAGCATTTTTTTAATCTAGTACTTTAAAGTGTAGTTTCCTTATTTTCTGTAAATGTGGAGAATATAAGATTTGTCAATCTCTGAAAACTAGTCAGATCAGAGTTCCTTTATTTTAAGCTGTAATAATCTGACTTGGAGGTAAGAAAACATTTAATACTAGTGCAATGAGATATCGCGGCCTTTTCTGAATCACAGGCGCACAGACCTCCAGACGCACACAGAGCTCGTAGCTTCAGTTCTCTAGTTTCAGCCTCAACAAGTCACAAATAATCCCAGAAACACAAACATTCACTGGTTCAGATATCAAAGAAGTATCCTTTCTAGTGAGCGTGAAATTCTTAACTGATTTGTGCTCACAAATAGACAAACACACAAGCAATAAAAAAAACAAAGACTGTAAAACCAGAACGTCTGTCTCACCTGGCCAAGAATAGATCTCCGTCATCCATTGACAAGAGATCAGCAAACAGTCAGACCATAAAGTCAAATTCCCAACTATTGCTAACACCACAGAGAATTACAAACCAGAAACTAAACAACAATATAAAAATCTGTAGACATGAAAAAAAGAAGAAATCTAGAGAAATAGGGAGCAAAGTTAGAGTTCTATTGCCACTTGGAATTCACTCTGGAAGCAAGAAAAGACGTGCCTGGGCTCATGCGGCCCTGAGATGCAGTTTTCAAGCAACACGGTTTAATCGGCTCTGTCAGTTAGTCTACTTGGGCATCTCTGTAGAGCAACCTGCAGAAAGCATAATTTTCAAAAAGATAAAGTTTGACTCTCCTGTAAATACAGAATGAACACAAGCCAAAGATTTTATTCAATTCATTCATTAATGAAGGAACCAGTAATATGTTAAGACTTGCTCAAAGAACATTGAAGGACTATGTATTTAGAGATAATTTACTAAAGAAATGTCAGGATATCATTTCTGTGTTGGATACAAAACCATTAAAGCTCAACAGGGTAGTAAACTATAACATTTGGTCCTATCAATTCAATCAGACAGAAATTACTTGTATCTCTACTGGACAAAAATCTGCAAGTTAACGTGTAACTTCACATAGTCTGAACCTTTAACCAACAGTAAACTGAAAGTTAAACAAAATACATTCCCCACCCTGGGCGGGTCTGGGGCCATGCACGACATTCAAAGGACACAACATTCACTTATTTGCCTTCTTTCCTCGTTCTGAATAATTTTCCTTAGCACTAAATAAAAGCCGTACTACTTGGAAGATAAAAGCTTCATGCCATTGTGTCCTCGGAGATGAAATATAGTAAAATCGATTGCTCTTGATTGATGAAAGGACATCCACTTCCCTTTGCCCAAGACCACAAAGCTACAGCAGGTCAGGACCCAGGCTAGAGCTCAAGATTTCAACTCCCACCATTCTGTATACATTGTTTGAAATACTGCTCTGTAAAGAAGGTCGATTGGTTCTTTAAGACAGCTTTGAGAGAGTCAGATCAATAAAACAAGGGAAATAGATACTCAGTGTTAACTCACAGGCACCCGTTAGAGGAAGCTGATTGAGGTAGAGAAGATTAAAGAGAGTGTACCTCTTTCTACACCCTTGTATTCCCAGTCACTATGTGCAGGTGCGAAAGCTGGACAGTGAGGAAGGCGGACAGGAAAAAAAAAAATGGACTCATTTGCTATATGGTGTTGGAGAAGAGCTCTACAGGTACCCTGGGCTGCCAGAAAGACGAACAGTGGGTCTTAGAGCAAATTAAGCCGGAACTATTGCTGGAGGTGAAAATGATAAAACTGAGGCTGTCCTACTTTGGGCACATGACGAGAAGGTAGGAGTCTTTGGAAAAGGCAATAATGCTGGGAAAAGTAGAAGGCAGCAGGAAAAGAGGAAGACCAAATGTGTAATGGATTGGCTCTATAAAGGAGGCCATAGGTATGAGTCGACAGGAGCTGAGCAGGGCTGTTGAGGACAGACATTGTGGACAGCACTCGTTCAGAGGGTCCCAGGAGTCAGAGTTGACTTGACGGTACGTTACAACAACAACTACTTTCTGAAAGGGTGGAAAGACACTCAAAGTTTGAAGTTCATGACAGTAAAACACCTTGTGTAGTTCTCTCTCCGTCTCTGTGTGTGTGTGTGTGTGTGAACGCTTCCTTCCAAAGAAATTGTAGATGCCATCCTGAGGGAGTCCCATATATTCCTGGCTTGTCCAGTGACTCAGGAAAGCCACCAGTGGAGGAGAGACTTGGATCTGAAAGGAGACTTGGATTTGGTTCTCGAGTCCTGCCCCCCGCCCTCTGCAGCACGGTCAGAAGGCTGACTTTGCTGCTCTGCTCTGTTTCCTATCATCCCTTAAATCACCTTTGGATTTGTTAGTTTAACCTTCTCTCTCTGCTTTAAAAACAAAATAAAGATGGGCAGGAAGCTGAGACACAATTCATTCAGGTTTCCACACCCCTTGGACAACGTTTTTCAACCTATCGGAACATATATTATTAAACTTTATATAGCAAAATAAAGCCAGGTACAGTTAACCATGTGAAATGCTTGTACTATCTAGGGAATCATTACAAGGTAAACAGCCCTATAACCACTACCCAAGTCAAGAAACAGGCCTTAACCATGCACCCCAGAAACCCACTTCCTTCCTCCAAAGGTTACCATGATGGACAGTGCTATAAGTGGAGTGGGGTGGGAAATATCAGTGGGAATGAAAGGGAGCTGAACATTGTAATCTAAAACTTCCATTCCATATGACTTTGATGTTAATGTGTCTGTGTGTTTGTACTGGGCCACACTTTCTGACTACGGGTCACAGTCAGAAAAGTTTGATCACCACTGCCCTAGATAATGTCCTGCCTGCTGGATGACCGGGAGGAAAGAAAATTCAATGATCTTGTTAGCTCCCAAAAGCTGGGGCGGGCACGGGCTCGGCAGCCATGTGCTTCCCATCTTACAAGGACTGCACAGCTTCTTTTCTCACCTATCAGAGGACTTTAGAACACAGAAAATATTTTTAAAGAAGATAAAATATCTGTCCATACTATGCAAAAAATGAATATGGAATATTATAAAGTAAGCAATTAATCCACACTTAAAACTAATTGCCTAACCCAGTGGGTCTTTAAATTATTCATTAGTGCTATTTAAAAATAATTGCAGTTTATGAGGAAAACCCATTATGGATTTCTCTTATGAACTAAAAAGAAAAGGTTTCCTTTTTTATTTACCAACTGGTTACAGCTCTTGAAACCAACCCATTTTTAAACCAGTTTAATATTCTCATTATCCCTTCCTCAATTGAATCAACTTTAACATTTATCATATCAACCCTTCATGAGGTTCCCTCTAATAGATTCTGAACTCACAGAGAGTACAATGATATTGTTCTAAAAGAATACGAAAGGTGTATCCAAAAAGGAAAAAAGGAAAAGACTTTCAGAGAACAAAGCAGGAAACCACTACCAAGATGTGTTTGTGAAGGTAAAGTTCATGCTGGTGGCTCCATCTCCACCCACATGACCTGGGCTTTCCCACCATGTCCGCTCCCGTGAGCCAGGGCTTCTGAGTCTTCCCTCTTCTCTCCTCATTTACTTCATGCCTCAAGCTCCTTAACTTCTCTGTTTCTCTGCTTCCTTCAAAGAGCACTCAGAACCACAGCCATGAAATGGTACAACTGGAAAGGAATTTTGTCTCGTTTAGCGGCATTTAAACTGTGTTCACCAGCACGTCAGGAGGTCCTTGGGTGTCCCAGAGCTCCCTAGTGGGAAAGGTCTCTGTGATTCCCAACAACACCCTGACTCCCCACTCCGCACTCCCCCATCTCCTCAAAAGAGTCCACTTTCAGTGGTTTAAGATTTCACTTGATGGAAGTGCTCTTCTGCTAAAAATAAAATTTAAAAATGACTCTCGTGAGGCAGACAGGAACCAGAAAGGAGAAGCAAGTGACCTGCCCAAGGTGGGACAGCCAGTTACAGAATTGGGAGCAGATCTGGACTCCTGGCTCCAGATCTAGGATCAAACGCCTCTATGGGGGCAAGTACACCAAATAGAGCATAAGCCATGGGGCTAGAACGGTCTGGATATAAATCTGACCTCAGCCATTTTCTAGTTATTTGTCCTTAGCGTTATATTTTTCCACAAGATATCTGAGCCTCGGTCTTTTCATCTGTTAAAAGAGGAAGTAAAAATACCAGCCTTGCATAACTAGCTAAGCCATTGTACATGAAAACACCTTATATATAATACACACATACTGAGTGCTCAGATGTGAACAGCATCTTTATCATCAGAGATGTTCAATAAGTACCCCACTGAGAAGTGCTGGTGACAGTTACCACTGTGCCAAAGGTGACAGTGTTGCCCAGGCCAGACAGTTTGGACTGGTCAGTTGAGGAAAATCTTCACTTCCTGTCCCTAACACAACCACTGCCCGCCACCTTTCCTGGCATGTGTCGACTAGCGTGTAGCTGTGCACACGCACACACACACACACGCACACTCCTACTGTTATTATGACTGCACACAGACACAAAGACCCTGTGGGGCAATTTCGCTGACACTCCCCCAACTCTAACAGCGTAGATCCATGGGTACCCAAACCTCTTAGAGCCCTCCTATGCACATCAACACCTCTCCCTTCTTGCCCCCATTTAAAGCAAATAAACAAACTGGGGGTGGGGGGGCAACATGGGCAGAATATGGGATTTTAACAGTCGTGATAAATGTCAATCTGCAATAGCTGGCAAATAAACAGATTATTTTCGGGGACCCGGAGGAAAGATGGAATCTAGTTATTTAAATTAATGACTACAGTGAAACCTACCTTATTGACATGGCAGATGAATGCTCTCTCTCTAGAGCAACAGTACTCTGATTTTTACGGTCTTGCTTTCTGGAGCCAGTTTTCCCATTCACAGTCATTTGGTTGGAATGGGACCGATCCCATCCCCAGCTCCAGAAGTGGGCCCTTATTAGCTGAAGCCAATGGATGTTTCCCATTCCTCTGGCCACAGTAATTGCTTCCAAGATGGGACTTAACTCAGTCAGGGCCTGGAAAAGAAAAGAGATTTTCACCGGAACTACTGGGAGAAACCATCTCTCTTCAGTTGGTTCCTATTCTTCCTTTATTTAAATCTTCAATATTTTGTTCATCATGGGCTTTAGTATTAATGTTTTTTTACATATAGCATGAAAATATTACGTATCTTGATAACCAACTTTTTTAGTGCCCACTTAAGTTTTGCATCTGAGGCACATGCTTCAATCCCCTCAGCCTAGTCCTGGCCCTGGGGGGAGGTGGGGCTCACAACTGCCGCAGTCATTTTTTCCCTTGAGGAGAGACTTGGGAGCTGAGGTGGGGCCACCACAGGGAGCTTTAGGATGAAGCCATCATTACACGGGACCAAGAGAAACCGAGTCCTAGGCATTTGAGTTAGTGGATCAAGCTTTGCCTAAAGCTAGTCCTACTGCATGACATCTTACAAAAACCCAGTAGATTTTCTTTACACTTTAAGCCAACTTGAGTTGTTTTCTGTGACTTATGACCAGAATAATGCGAACTGACGCAATGGCTAATTTACAAGGAGTTAGCCTCCGAATGTCTCGTAGAGAGTGCTTTTAAATATCTGGGTAATGGTGGCCCATCAGACAGAGCCAAAGTGTCCTTGCTGGCTGTGGTCGACTTTCTGAACGGCAGTTTTCACTGCAGAGTAATATTTCATTCTGTAATTTATTAGGTCCCTTTTACATACCACGTGATGCTAAACACTCCATATACATTATTTCTTTTAATTCTTGCCCCCCAGAAATGATATCAGATTGTACTATTATTATCCATATTTTACAGGAAAGGAAGCCACAACTGAAAGAAGAGAAGCAGCATTTACGAGGTCACATGAGGAGGGGCAGAGGAGGGGCTCACAGGCACATCAGTCAGCACCAAAACCTGTGTTCTTAACGATTAACCGATACGGTCTCGAGATCTTAGCTGTGGATAGAAGGAAATACTTTCTACATAATAGATGCTCAATATGTATTTAAGAAATGAACGAATGAATTATTTAATTAGTTGAAAGGTGAAATGTTACCCATTTTGATAACCATTCATTTCCTTTTAACTTACCTCCCTCTATAAATAGGGTGCAAAATCCAGCCTCTTTAGGTTAAGTTTGGGTTAGAAGTTTTATTAAGAAACATGATTCCCAGGCACTGCATATCATCAACAAATTTGAATACAAATTGGAGAAAAAACACACAAATGGAATAATGGCTATATATCTAAAGACATTCCACGGCAAATTTGGTCTCCTTATTTCAAAGTTTTGGGAGGAAGTCAAAACAGGTCAAGGACTTCAAAATGTTTTGTAAGCCATAAGGCAAATTATTATTACAGTCATGTGTTGCTCATGGGGATATATTTTGAGAAATGTGCCATTAGGTGACTTCCTTGCTGTGTGAACATCATAGTGTACTTACACAAACCTATGTGGTACAGCCTAGTAAAAACCCAGGCTATGCGGTACTAATCTTATGGGACCATCGTCATATATGTGGTCTGTCATTGACTGAAACATTGTTACAAGGCACATGACTGTATGGTTTTATGTTATTTTCTGCATACAAAGACTTACCATCCAAAAAGCCTAAATTTAAGCGCTAAAGTTCTCTCAGTCTAAGACCTAGAGTGATCACTTGTTAAGTATGATTGTAAGACAAAATCAATACAATCTTAAGCAATAAATTTATCTGATGAAGGTAAATATCACAGAAGAGAGTTCCAGGTCTTTAGCATTCTTAACCAAAGCAATATATAACAGACTCCTCCCAAAGTAAAGATGGAAATATAATTATTCAGTCTCTCTATGTTAGATTTGCCCAGAAATTGAAATATTGTTAGCAAACATGGATTTAAATTTTGTGCTCCAATGAATTGGTAGATCTCTTAGTTTATTGTTTTGATTTCTCTGCATTCTACCACAGGGAAATTATGCAGACTCTTACAGTACATGAAAAGAATACTGATAATTATGGAATTTGCTGCTTAGCTTGAAGATAATTTCATGAATCTCTTCTGATCTATTGGCATGGTAGCCTGTGTATGTTTGTGTTGCTGCCATTAAGACCTTCGATCTGATGCATGTGCTAAGTGTATATGAAAATGCACAACACCAAGCCAACTAACCAATTTAGCAAATAAAAATCAGCTCAGGTAGTTTCTCTGAAGGCTATTTGCTTAACAGGCTTAAGTCATCCTAGATTCCAACGTTGGAAGTCCAAAGTCTGGTTCCAACTCCATCAGCAGGTCAGAAGCCCTTGGAAAGCTTTGTAAAATGGAACCCCAACTCCAAACTTGTTGGATGAGCATCAGAGCCCAGAGAACCTGTCTTTAAATACACCCTTCAGGTGATTCCCCTGCACTGCCAGATGGAGAACACTTCTACGTCCATGATCCACAGAGGCCAGAAGAGACAAACATAATTCAATCCTTTTTTTGTCTGCATGACATTTAACTGCTTTCATTTTGCTGTATTTACTTATTTTTTACAGAACCTGTTGGCCCCCCTGGCTGCTATAATGTCATGGAGATACAAGCTCACAGGTTTTGCTTCCTTCTGAAAAGTCTACACTGCCTAGAAGCTGAGAGAATTGTATTTATCACGGAATCTTAGAAGGTGTCTGTTTCAATGTCCCATCTGCATTCTCCACGGTCATTCTCCCCATTGAGGTTCAAAGTTCTCTCTGTTAGAAATAATAATCCTTCAACTCTCTGAAAGCAGAAAGTCTCTCACTTATAGGCTAAACATCTCTTTCACCTGACCATCCAAAACATGAAAAGGTAATAGAGTGTAGCGGAAAGTATACAGGCTTTTAATCCTGCACTTACTACCTGGAAAGCTATTGAGTCCCATTGAGCCTCAGTTTCCTCATCTGCAAAATGGAATTTAATCGTATTATTATGTTATACCGACCTCATGGGATTATGAGAATTAAACAAGATAACTCGCATAAAATGCACTAAATAAATAGCAGCTATTCCAATCATCATTATGACTAAATGATGTTTTCCAGACCTCTGAACACTGGAGTTTTGTATTAGATATAGTCTAATGTATCGTTTTCTTACTGAAAGTGTAAATATAATTCCAGCTATGGTTTGCCCCAAGCAATGTTAAATAAACAGACTATTTTATTTAGGATTGGGGAGGTCATACTCCCACAATGCTTTTCTCTAGTCAGACAACACCTGAAATAGAGCAATGATTTCTGGACACGCCACTTTAAGAAGGATGCTGGCAAACCAAAGTGTTGGGGAAAAGTGTCCAGGGACGTGTTGGAAACCAAGACTGTGTCATACGGGAAATCATTTTAGAAACTGGCATTCTCAGCTAGGAAAAGAAAAGTCATAGGGGAAAGTATGACCGTTGTCTTCAAGTATCTGAATGGCTGTTCCAAAGAGGGAGCATGAGGCTTACTGAGTTGGCCACAAACAGTAAGATTAGGATGAGGGCACTGGAGATGAGCCAGAAGGTCTCCCCAGCCCTGAGAATCTAAGGTGACTTGGATCCAGGATTTTCCTTGACCTGAGCACTCCGCTTCTATTTCGGCTAACCAGAAACGTGCGTTAATTTTCAAACAGTCATATTACAGTGCTGCCTTTTCTGAATATTCAAATGTGGCAGGGGTTCTTGCTGAGAACAGGAGCCTGCAAATTAGAAAGGAACCACTGTAATTCACATGAGCAAAACAACCCCAAAGACACAGCGATCTGAGAAGCCAAGGCCAGCTGCCCTGGTGAAGGGTTTCAGAGTCCCAAAGCCCCATTCCAGGTGGCGGGCTCTCCACAGTCTGTTGACAGCTCTCACCCTGAAGAGCAGGATTCCTGGCACAGTGGGAGCAGGTTCACGTACTGACAGCCTGGCTGCTCCGCCAACCCCTGGCCACAGACTGACAACCAGTCCAGGGCCAAGCGGGGACTTCCTTTAATCTGGAAAATAGACCATTGTTTAACAGGACCCAAAGACCCTAAATTCAGAAGAGAATAGGAAAGCTACGTTTTATTAAACTTTATTCTCGTGATACAAAGCATGGTAGTGTCGATTGGGAACCCTGAAATCTTTAAGTTTATTCCATAAAAATAATACTACTTTTGTTTTATTTGATAACGCTACTGCATTGAAACACATCTTTCCTGGGAAAATCAAAGTCTACTGAAATTTTTTTATGCATAGACTACAAAAGTAAAGAAGTTAGCCAATCTAGATGATATACAAGGACGCTTCTTGCAAGTGAAAGTCATGGCTCTGTAACTCTCTATCATTTTATTCCCCAAACATCAACTAGTTCTGGGTGCTATGGTCTGAATGTGTCCCCCCAAGATTCATATGTTGAAACCTAACCCAAGGTGATGACATTAGGAGGTGGGGCCTCTGGGAGATGATTAGAACAGAGCCCTCATGAATGAGATTGGTGCCCTTGTGAAAGAGGCTCCAGAGAGCCCCCTAACCCCTTCTCCAGGGGATGATAAGAAGTCTGCTGCCAGGAAGAGAGCACTCACTTGACCATGCTGGCACCCTGATCTCCAACCTCCCTGCCTCCAGAATTGTGAGAAATAGATTTCTGCTGTTTATAAACTACCTGTCTATGGTATTTTGTTATAGCAGCCTGGACAGACTAAGCCAATGGGAGTGCCATCTAAGGAGAAAGACAGCAGGGGCACAAGGGCTTGTTGCCCTTGCTCTGGATCATGCTGTGGAAGTGACAGAGTTGGCACCAAAACTCAAACCCACTTCTCTTCCTGGTGTGTTATAGACTGAAGCAGCCAAAAGTGTAAGGAGGGTAGTGCACAGTGGTGGCTGAAATGCCAACCGGAACTGTGCTAACCCTGGCAACAGAATAAACTGGAGAGGGTGCTGTGTTAAAAGCCAAAGCTAGAAAGGGTGGAGCCAATGCCGGAAATGCCAAAATTAAAGTGCACACTGGAAAAGAGGCTTTTGGGAAAATCACTGATGTCCCAATACTTTGAGAGTCCTATCCAGCAGAGCCTTGGCTTTGGCAAAATTAACCCAACTTTCCAAATCTTAGCTATGAAATCTTGCAGGCAACCTGGAAGGTCTACAAGACGGTCACAAGTGAGACCTCCACGCAGAGAGACAGAACCAGTATTTTGCATAACTCCCAGAGACGTGATTTACAATATGGAAGGCACCTTCTAGAGCTGTGCACTGTGGCAGTCCTGCAGGGGGGTGGTACATTAGCAGATTTGAGCTGGCAAATGAACCCAGCTCACTGCCGAGCATCTATACTTTGATGTGGGCTTGTTGCTTTCTCTATTCAATATCAAATATGCCATAGCACTTGTGATATGTAAAATATTTGTGTCTTTACGGGAAATAAAAAGACCCCTTTTACAAGCCAGTAGCAAATATGAATAATGGAAATAAAGAGAAAGTGAAAAGAAGTGTTGGATAAATTCAAGGGTAAAATATCAAATTTGGTAGTTGCTTGGAGCCATCAAATGCTCCAAAAAGAACGAAGAGAAAGCAATTTCTGAAACTGTTCAGTGAGTGTTCCAGCAAGAATTTATTTTAATTGCTTTATAAATTGCTCTAATCCTACATTTAGGGAATCATTAGGGGACTGAAAGGGTCACTTAAAATTTTCACTTATGCTTAACTAAATTTTATGGAGAAAATTACATGTTTTAATAGTATTCATAGAATTGGGGACTTGCAAAGGCCTCTAGATGTGTCCTTCTAAAATATCAAAGGTCCGTGACTCAGTATCGCTTAATTCTCACAATGGCCCTGTGAGACAAGGATAATTATTCTCTTTTTACAGATGAGACATCTGACCCTCAGAGAGTTTGAATTATTTGCCAAGTCAGCAATTTGTAGGAAGGATCCTGCCTGTTCATCTTCCCATCTCAAGGGCTGGCACACGGCAGACACTCAGCATATTCTTTCAATGGTTCTCAGAGTGTGGTCCCCAGACTAGCAGCAGCAGAATCACCTGAGAACATATCAGAAATGCAAGTTCCCAGGCCCCTCCCCAGACCTCCCGACTCTGACACAGCGAGCACAGGGCTCAGCAACCTATGCTTAACAAGGCCCCCAGGACATTCTGATGCACACGGAAGTGTGTGAGAAGCCTTGTGTCAAACGAATGGTGAATGGAGCTCACGCAGCTGAGCAGTGGATCCAGGCTGCTCAGAGCCCCGAGCCCAAGTCAAAGGGAAGAGCTGTGGTGAGAGACACACCAGTACCAGCTTCCAAAGAGCTAAGAAAGGAACAGCAGGGCTGTGCTTGACCTTTGACGGAGTCTCTCCTTGTCCTAATTCTTAAAGGAGCTGTGTGCCCTCAAACCACATCTGCCAGGACTTGTTCACAGCTGCAGTGCCCACAACTCACATCTCCACCAGGAATGTGCACAGAACCCACATCCCTTCTCTGCAATGCATACAGTTAGCCAAGTTTCCATTTTTCTTTCTTCCTCCAAAATCCCCCACAGTGAGGGCCACCTGAGGAAAGGAAATTTCATCTTGCACAAAACCAGATTTATCTTCGTTCTTTGCACTATAATACAATGAAAGCCCAAATGCTTTTCCCACATTTGGTAGCATTTAGAAGCTTTTCATCAGCGCAAGAATAAAGAAAAGAACTATTTTCCTCATTTGTGTTTAGGGCAGCAATGCAGCTGAAAGAAAATTTAAATCTATAAACTACCGAGATGTTTTTGACTTCAGACAAGCACCAAAGTTTTAGTCATTTATCTAGAATCACAATTTGTCTGAGATGAAATGGGCCTAAGAGATCATCTAGTAAGTGTAAGATAATTTGCAGTGGTACCCAGATACACTTTCTTTTAAAGAGCTGCATATCTATTTTAATACGTACCAGGAAAAAAATACATAAATTTTCATATCAAACCCACGATTTCATGGATATTATTTCTTAGGGTAAAGCTAAAGTAATAATCAAGTAAGAAACAAAAGTGAGGTGATTTAAAAAAGAGTTAGTAAACAGGCAATAGCCCGGGAGTCATACTGATACGGCAAAATCATGAAAGTGATACATGAAGTTTGGTGATCAGCTCGTCACCCCTAAGAGGGTCCTGGCAGGAAAGACAATTCATCCCATCCCTGATGGTTCAAATGGAGAGACTTCAATGAAGGAAATTCTTAGGGACTTGTGGGCAGGGTTAAGAGAACCAAAGGTGCTGGTGAGGCCCCCAGAGACTAGCTGGAAGAGGAAGTTGTCGCAGACGCAAGGCTAAAGGGGCCAGGAAGGAAATCGCATGACTGGAGCTGTGGAGGAGAAATAGCCCGGTGAGAGCCGAGACAGCGCTCTAAAGAGAAGGAGCCGGGGAAAAAACAGCTCAACCTTTCCTCCTGCCCTCTGATCTCCTGCCTCTACTTTCCATTGGCCAAACCCAACCAGGTGCCAGAGGGCAAAGGAGGGAGGTGATCCCAATGGTTAAGGCCAGCCCCCAGGATACAGAGGCACAAACGATGAGTATGGTGATGGGAAGGGCAAAGGCAAGTGACAGGGAAACACGGGTCTGTTCCTCTTGCTCCTTTTATAAGAGCAGAGCCATCCAACCAGGAGGGAAATCAGGTCGGGGGGCTCCAGGGAGATTCAGTGGGCTGATCAGAAATATCACTAGAGAGATTTGTAGATCTCAGAAAAGTTATCTAAACTCTCTGCACCTCGGTTTCTTTATCTGAAAAGTGGGAAGATTATTTCTACTTTGTAGGTTTTTGTGAAAGATTATAAATTACACGTAACATCGCTGGTACACAGATGCTCAATAAAAAGTAGCAATTATCACTCCAAGTGAAAGAAGCCAGACACAAAAGGTCACATATTGTCTGATTCCATTTATACAAAATATCCAGAACAGATAAATCCATAGAGACAGAAAGCAGAAGGGAGGTTGCCACAGGCTAGAAGGAGGGGAGAATGGGGAGTGGCTGCTCAACGGGCTGGATTTTGGGGGGGAAGTAGTGGGGAGGATAATGAAAATGTTTCGGAACCAGATAGATGTGGTGGTTGCATACGTTGTGAATATACTAAATGCCATTGAACTGTTCACTTTAAAATGTTGTATTAGTTTACTAGGGCTGCTAAGTACCACAAACTGAGTGACTTAAACAACGAAATTTATTGTCTCACAGTTCTAGGGGATAGAAGTCCGAGATCAAGGTGTCTCGTGGCTAATTCCAGGCCTCCCTCCTTGCCTTTTAGATGGCCATCTTCTCTGTGTCTCTGTGTAGTTCTAAGTAACCCCCCCCATTGTAGCTCTGTGTGTACCATCATATCACCAAACTCATCCCTGAGAGCAATGCTCCTAGAGATTCGTGTTCACCACCATGTGCTCAACATAGCACATGGCAATGTGAACCCCAACAGTGTGATTTTACTAGGAGGACAGCAGACCACTCCAAAAACCAGGCAGAAGGGGGAACTCAAGACCGAGGGAGGAGGCGAGAGTAGGGACAAGGCGGGACAAGAATGACAGGAAGTCAGCAATGGTCCAAGGAACTCACTAGGAGGCTCTTATTCAGGGCTAGCCACCAGCACATGGCAGACAAAGTTCCAGTCTCAGAAAAAGGTAGCAGCCAGAGGCATGGTCTTACCAATCCTGGCTCGCCCAGCCAGGATCAAATTCACAGTGGGGCTAGGGTAGACCTTAGTTATCAGGCATGGTTAGGGCTGAGGTAAGACAGGAGGGGCAGGGTAGCATTATACAGCTTCCCCCATGGCGTACACAGTAGCCCCACCTCTCAGAAGATGACACAGAGCCCCTGAACACCTTTCCTCCCAGCCTCTCTTCCCCATCCACTTTGCTCTTAACTCATCTTTTTTATTCCACTTTCTACCTTTCCATCTTTGTTAGTCACCTGTTGCTGTTCAACAAGCCACCAAAATTAGTGGCTGAAAACCACAATCATTTTTGTTCACAGCTCTGCAATTTGGGCTGAGCTCAGCTGGGAAGTTGTTCTGCTGGCCTCACTGAGGGTCACTCATGCAGCTGCAGTCGTACAGGAGCTCAACGAAAGCTGGATGCCCCAAGATGAACTCACTAACACGCCTGGTGGCTCCTGGGGCTGTTGGCTGGGGAGATTCAGCTCATTTCCATGCAGCTTCTCCAGCAGGATAGCTCAAGCTTCTTACAGGATAGCACGCCTCATGTTTGCTCAAGTCCCATCAGCCGAAGAAGTCACGTGGCCAAACCCACAATCACTGTGGGAGGGCAAGACACAAGGCATGGACACCAGGAGCCATTGATGTTACAATTTACTTCACCATTTCTAAGGACCCAATAAGGTCAGAGGAAAATCTTAGAGGAGAGAAAATGAAAATTGAAGTTATCAGATGTTTTTAAGCCCCTACTATGTGCCAGAGATTGTGCTAATTGCTAGAGAAACCAAACTAAATGAGATAGGAACATTTCCCTTAAGAAATTCAGTCCAGTGGAACGGTAATCAAAAACCTCCCCAAAAACAAGAGTCCAGGACCAGATGGCTTCTCTGGAGAATTCTACCAAACATTCAAAGAAGACTTAATACCTATTCTCCTCAAACTGTTCCAGAAAATTGAGAAAGATGGAGAACTCCCTAACACATTCTATGAAGCCAACATCACTCTGATCCCCAAACCTGACAAGGACAACACAAAGAAGGAGAACTACAGGCCAATATCACTGATGAACATAGATGCAAAAATCCTCAACAAAATTTTGGCAAACCGATTACAGCAATACATCAAAAAGATTATACACCATGATCAAGTGGGATTTATACCAGGGACACAGGGATGGTTCAACATCCGCAAGTCAATCAACGTGATACACTACATCAACAAAATGAAAAACAAAAACCACATGATCATCTCAATAGACGCAGAGAAAGCATTCGACAAGATCCAACACCCATTTATGATAAAAACCCTCAGTAAAATGGGTATAGAAGGAAAGTACCTCAACATGATAAAGGCCATATATGATAGACCCACAGCCAACATCATACTCAATGGACAAAAGCTGAAAGCCATCCCTCTGAGGACAGGAACAAGACAAGGGTGCCCACTTTCACCACTCCTATTCAACATAGTACTGGAGGTGCTGGCCAGAGCAATTCGGCAGGAAAAAAAAATAAAAGGAATCCAAATAGGTAACGAAGAAGTAAAACTCGTGCTGTTTGCAGACGACATGATCTTATACATAGAAAACCCCAAAGAATCCACAGAAAAACTATTAGAAATAATCAACAACTACAGCAAAGTAGCAGGGTATAAAATTAACGTGCATAAATCAGTAGCATTTCTATACACTAACAATAAACTAACAGAAAAAGAACTCAAGAACTCTATCCCATTCACCATCGCAACGAAAAGAATAAAATACCTTGGGATAAACTTAACCAAGGAAGTGAAGGATCTATACAATGAAAACTACAAGACTTTCTTGAAAGAAATTGACGATGACATAAAGAGATGGAAAGACATTCCTTGCACATGGATTGGAAGAATAAACATAGTTAAAATGTCCATACTACCTAAAGCAATATACAGATTCAATGCTATCCCAATCAGAATCCCCAGAACATTCTTCACAGAAATTGAACAAACAATCCTAAAATTCATATGGGGGAACAAAAGACCACGAATTGCTAAAGCAATCTTGAGCAAGAAAAACAAAGCCGGCGGAATCACAATCCCCGATTTCAAAACATACTACAAAGCTACAGTGATCAAAACAGCATGGTACTGGTACAAAAACAGGTCCACAGATCAATGGAACAGAATTGAAAGCCCAGAGATAAAACCACACATCTATGGACAGCTAATCTTCGACAAAGGAGCAGAGGGCCTACAATGGAGAAAAGAAAGTCTCTTCAACAAATGGTGCTGGGAAAACTGGACAGCCACATGCAAAAGATTGAAAATCGACCATTCTTTTTCACCACACACCAAAATAAACTCAAAATGGATCAAAGACCTAAAGATTAGGCCTGAGACAATAAGTCTTTTGGAAGAGAATATAGGCAGTACACTCTTTGACATCAGTTTCAAAAGAATCTTTTCGGACACTGTAACTCCTCAGTTGAGGGAAACAATAGAAAGAATAAACAAATGGGACTTCATCAGACTAAAGAGCTTCTTCAAGGCAAGGGAAAACAGAATTGAAACAAAAAAACAGCTCACTAATTGGGAAAAAATATTTACAAGCCACTTATCCGACAAAGGGTTAATCTCCATAATATACAAAGAACTCACACTGCTTAACAACAAAAAAACAAACAACCCGATCAAAAAATGGGCAGAGGACATGAACAGACATTTCTCAAAAGAAGAAATGAATATGGCCAATAGACACATGAAAAGATGTTCATCATCGCTAATCATCAGGGAAATGCAAATCAAAACTACACTAAGATATCACCTTACCCCCGTTAGATTGGCAAAAACATCCAAAACCAAGAACGACAAATGTTGGAGAGGTTGTGGAGAAAGAGGAACCCTCATACACTGTTGGTGGGAATGCAAACTGGTACAGCCACTATGGAAAACAGTATGGAGATTTCTCAAAAAGTTAAAAATAGAAATACCCTATGACCCAGCCATCCCATTACTGGGTATCTATCCTAAGAACCTGATATCAGATATCTCAAGAGTCCGTTGCACCCCTATGTTCATCGCAGCATTATTTACAATAGCCAAGACGTGGAACCAGCCTACATGCCCAGAAACTGATGATTGGATAAAGAAGATGTGGTATATATACACAATGGAATACTACTCAGCCATAAAAAAAGACGAAATTGGCCCATTCACAACAATGTGGATGGACCTCGAGGGAATTATGTTAAGCGAAATAAGTCAGTCAGAGAAAGACGAACTCTATATGACTCCACTCATAGGTGGAAATTAGTATATTGAGAAGGAGATCCGATCGGGGGTTACCAGGGAAAAGGGGGGGGTGGGGGGAGGGTACGGAGGGGGAAGAGGTGTACCCACAACATGACTAACAAAAATGTACAACTGAAATTTCACAAGCTTGTAATCCATCATAACATTAATAAAAAAAAAAAAAAAAATACTTGAATGTTGGGGCCAGCCCAGTGGTGCAGCAGTTAAATTCACATGTTCTGCTTCTGCGGCCTGGAGTTCACCAGTTCAGATCCCGGGTGCAGACTTACGCACTGCTTGTCATGCCATGCTGTGGCAGCATGCCACATATAAAGCAGAGGAAGACGGGCATGGATGTTAATTTAGGGCCAGTCTTCCTAAGCAAAAAGAGGAGGATTGGCAGCAGATGTTAGCTCAGGGACAATCTTCCTCGGGGAAAAAAAACTTGAATGTTGCTAAGAGAGTAGACCTTAAATGTTCTCACTACAAAAAATGGTAATTATATGACAGAATGGAGGTGTTAGCTCATGTTATAGTGGCAATCATTTAGCAATATATAAATGTATCAAATCAACACGTTGTACATCCTAAATTTTCACAATGTTATATGTCAATTATATCTTAATAAAGCTGTAATAAAAAATAAAGAATACAGAAATTCAGTCCAGTGGGACATAGAAGAAAATAAATCATAACATGGTGTGATAACAACTAGCAACAAGGTGTAGCTGGCAATAAAGAGGAAGTGATTGACGCTATCAGGATCACACTTACACTTAAAGCCCATCAAGGATTCCCCATTGTACTTAGAATAAAACCCAAAGTCTTTATATCAGCATAGGAGACCCAGCATGAGCTGCCCCTGCTTAATTCCCCCACCTCTTCTGCTGCCTCTCCCACCAGGATCACCACAATCCAACCTCACAAGCCTTCTCAAAGGTCTTCAGACACCCAAAGTTCTTCCTCAAATGCGACGGCCTGCCCTCAAACACCCAACTCCGGTGTGTCAATCAGGGTCCATTCATGGAAAACAGAACACATGCCCAGTGCTTCAATAGAGGGACTTCAATCACGGGAAATTAGTTACAAAGGTGTTAGACGAGCTAGAAGGGCAAATGGGGAAAGTGAGGCAATCCAGAGGTTAGCAAACTGCAGAAAAGTGTGACGATACCCAGGCATGGAGAGACCAAGGGAGAAGCTGGTATTAATGGAGCCCAGGAGCTGGTGCCCCCAAGCGGGAGCTGGGACTATGGAGAAAGAAGCTGCACAGCAGATGCTTGAACCATAGAGAGACACAGCCACGGCAGAAATGTCCCCTTAAGCTAAGAGAGAAGGGGGGATACTCTTTTCTCACCCTCCAAACTCCTGCCAGTGCCTCCGATTTGCCAACTCTAGCCAGAAGCCAGTTTGAAAGGGATCATGGGAATTGTAGTTTACAAGGGCCAGCCCCTTCCTATACAGAACAGTGCTGGGGAAGGGCAGGAAAGAAACGTGAGAGCAAATAAGCAAGTAACCTCCATGTTGCTGGCTGCTGCTCATCCTTTGGGCTCCAGCTTTAAGTCACTTCCACAGGGAGGCCTTCCTTTGAAACTCCAGGTGGGCCTCCCCTGTCCTCTACCACAAGATCTGCTTGTTCATTTCCTGCATAGCATTTAACAGTTATTTAAACAGTTATTAAAAACAGAATTTTTTGCTGAAACAACAATGAGATGTCGCTACACACCTATTAGAATGGCCAAAATTCAGAACACTGACAACACCAAACGCTGGTGAGGCTGTGCAGCAACGAGAACGCTCATTCTCAGCTGGGGGGAATGCAAAATGGTACGGCCACTTTGGAAGACAGCTTGGTGGTTTCTTACAAAGGTAAACATACTCGTACTATATGATCCAGAAATCATGCTCTAAAACAGCCAAATTCTAATTCTTCTTGGTTTATTCCAGGGAAGCCTGGGCACAATCCAAACCAGCTTAGAGCTCATGTTCCCACACATATGAGAACAGTGGAGGAGTCACCATCCTGCCTCCACCTCCATTCCCCACCTAGATTTTAAAAAGTATATATGTACTTTAGCTCTAGCCATTTGTCATTTAGTGTTTGAAGTCTATCTCCTGGCTGGCTGTAGTACACGAATGTTAGGTGCTACATTACAGAAGTGTCATCAGGACCTCGCGCTCCAAGGTCAGTCAGCATTATGTCTTGATTATGACTTGAATAGTTGACAAGAGTGAGAGCTTTTTTTCTAATATTTGAGAAATTTGTGCATGAGCTGAAAAAAATAACCAAGTGCTAACTTTAGAAGAAAAACAAAATGTATTTCTTAAAAAGTTAAGCATGGAGTTACCATATAGCTCAGCAATTCCACTCCTAGATATATGCCCAAGAGAACTGAAAATTTACATCTGCACAAAACTTGTACATGAATGTTTACAGTAGCATTATTCACAATAGAGGTGGAAACGACCCAAATATCCATCAAATGATTAATGGATAAACAAAATGTGGTTTATCTGTACAATGGAATATTATTTGGCTATAAAAGGAGTAAATTACTGATACATGCTACAGCATGAATGAACCTTGAAAACATTCTGCTAATTAAAAAAAGCCAAACACGAAAGGTCATATATTATATGATTCCTTTTATATGAAATGTCCAGAATAAGCGAATTCATAGAGACAGAAAGTAGATGTGTGGTTATAGGGGCTAGGGAATGGGGGATAGAGAATGACTGCTAATGAGTACAGGGGTTTTTTTGGGGGGGGGTGACAAAAATGTTCTAGAATTAGATAGTGGTGATGATTGTACAACTTTGTGAGTATATTAAAAAAAAACCTCTGTACTGTATACTTTGGGTGAATGGTGAATTTTTTGGTACATGAATTATGTTTCACTAAAAAAATCTTTGAGAAACAAGTAACATGCATATCACGTGTCTGAATTAATACACTGAGCCTACTTTCAGAATCATAATATGTTTTTAAATAGCCTCAAAGAAAATGGTGGATGGTAACAGCGGCTCACTAATACGGCCAGCGTTGTGAGGCAGAGAACTCTGAGAGTTTAGGATGATTTCTTTGTAGCACTTCTCATAAACATCATTAACATGCATTGAGGACTGACTGTGTCTCCAGGGCTGTTCCGAGAATCTCACGTATTTAAACTCATGGAAGTCTCACAACAACCCTGTGAGGTCGGTACTAGTGTTGTTATCTACGTTTTAGAGATGAGGAAACTAAGGTCCTCATCTTAAGGACCTTAAGGAGGGTTGTGTGTCCCAAATCACAGAACCAGGACGTCACAGAGGGGAACTGAACCAAGGAAGTCTGGCTCCAGAACCTCTCTTCTTCTCCACCACGCTGGACTGTCTTCGAATGCCACAAACACTGTTAACGTTGCTATTTTACTAACACTTTATGTTTAGTAGTGCTTCTCAGTTCACAGAATATGTTCATATAACTAGAGGAATATTGCATTGAATTCAGTGTCGAAATAGGATCCTGGGCTAAATTCAGATTCAGCAAGCATTTACACACTCCCTAATTGATTTTAATGTTTTTTCTCCATAAGTATTGCCTAAGAGAGGAGTGTATTCATTGTTTGAATAAAAGCATGAGCACATCTTATTTCTCCCCATGCTTTACAGTTTTCAAAACATCTCCACATGTTATCATATTTGATCTTTACAAAACTCCTTAAAGTAGAAAAAATAGAACAAATGTCCCTGTATTTCACACTATAAAATTGAGCCTCCAAAAAGTTGAGACAGAACTGGAACTAAGGTCTGCTGGCTCATAACCTTCTATACAACATGCTGTCTCTTAGTTGAATCATTTAGGGATGATATATTCACAATAATTTGGCCAATTTGGCAAATGCTGTTTTGTCATCACTTTTGTAAAAGGTAGCATGCCACTTTCCCTCCATCCAGCTAGAACCAATTCCAACAATAGCATGCTCCAGTAGGAGTGTTTCTATGCTAACAATCATTATTTCCATTGTTGAATTGAAACATTCAAATGACCGGTTTTATGTACAACACACATATGCAATGAAGGTGGGAAAATGACCCCTGATTCTCATTGGCATCAACATTCTTCATCTAATTAGGGGTTGGAATAGCCGTGGGGTGAATGTCTGGGCTGTGTCCCTGTATCCAGAATCAGCACATTTAAGGCAGGGGAGCCACTCTCTTCCTCATTCAGAATTACAGGAAAGAAGGAGATTTCAGATCTCTTATAGGCATCCCATCTCAAAGATCATATTTCCCTTTGCGTTTTCACAGCCAGGAAATCCCTCATCAAATCCAAGTAAATCCCTCTCTCTGCTCCCTAAGCCCTCATCTTGCTCTGTTTTCTAGGAGGAGGGAGAACAGCTGGTCGTTCCTGGAAGAAGCAGCAGCCCCTGAAACCTGCCCACCCCAGTGTGCTGTGGGATTCCAAACATTTCAGTGTCAGACATCTGAGTGTGAATTACCTTACTGTAGCCCCCACATCGATGCTCATGGATGCAAAGCCAAGCTGGCCATACTAAGCATTACAGGAAAGCAGAAAACAAAAAGCAGGTTATGGTATCCTGAGAGGGTCCTAACATCACAGCGCAGATTCTCACACGTTGCTCATTACTATGCCTCACCCAAGCCAGTGCTCCATCCCTCGGCACCCCTGACGCAAACATCCACCTATGCAAAGACACACTCACATACACAAACAGAAACTTGTTGCATTTGCCCTTTCTCCCACTTTCTCAGCTTTCCTCCCACCCTACCCTGATCCATTTATTTCCTCTTGAGTGTTGGAATGTTCCCTCCTCCCTTAGCCCAAAACTAAAGCCTCTCCTCTATAGCTGTATGTCTTTTCTATTCCCTCATCCATCACCAGGGTTTCTCAGGCCTGCTTTGCACAATAAATACTTTCTCATATAGCCCATGGCATTTTTCCATGGTATAGAAAGACTGGGAAAAGCAAAGTCTGCATCACTCATTATTGACAAGAAGACACAAGAAGATCAAGGGAGAAATAAATGCAGAACTAACCCTCCACAGATGTTTGATCTACCCTGACCAAGGATACAAGAGATAACCATCAGAGTTCATCCCTGGCCCTCTCTTCACAAAATCTGCCATGGGTGGTAAAGCACTTAGCTAGAGCTAGATCATAAATATGATCGTAATAATATAAATATATTATAACAAACATATGATCTAGTTATATAATAAATATAGGTCATAAATATTAAAAACTAGATCATAAAAAAATAGTCCAGTTAACCAGAGATAGTTCTAGATCCAAGCCGCTATCACTAGTGGGGAGCCAGCGTTTCCTGAGGACTTGAATCCACATAATCCCGATCCCCATGCTCCTCTTGGGTCCTTTGTGGACCTTACAGAATCTCCACTCCACTCCTTCTTCTGCAAATGGAACATTATCAGGAGCACTCCTATCCCAGGCTCCAGGCCCTCCTCACCTGGTCTCTCACACACTCCCAAGGAGGGGTCTAGATCCGGAGCCAGGCAAACGAGACTTCTAGCAAGGTTTTGACCATTACAATCACATACACTATAGCCCTTAATGGAGGGACAACGCCCCAGGGAGCCACCAAAACCTTTATATATCTCCAACCTGGGCAATTCCTTACTATTTTGCAATTAAACTCACTCAGGAAAATGGAATCATGACTGTGAGGACTAGCTAATCATGAGAGAAAGTGTGCTTTCAGCCACATGGCAGGCAATGCCCAATGACGTCAACAGAAAATTGCACAGGAACAACTGCGAGGCAAGCCTCAGCCTGGGAGAGGCTCAGAAATTTTACTGTCATAAAGGGAAATGATAAAATGTATGAACTAAGTGTGGCTGCATAAGGCCATCATTTTCATGTAAACATAGACAGACCTTCTGGGTCAAGTTGACTGATACCAGACAGTTCACTATAGCTTATTCTTCCATTCTGTCCAATTTTTAGGGGGACAGAAGACAAAGTGTCTTTTGCAAAAGCCTCATTTTTTATTTTCTTTTTGCACATTGAGATTCTGCTCATAGCAAAGAGACATTCAAGAACAGTATCTGTTTTTAGTTAGTGAATAAAGATCCTCCACATGCTGAGAATCACGCAGAAGGAATGCACAAGGCCTAAAATGCAAAACCCGCCATTATAGGGTCTGTGTTAGAGGCTATTGATAAGGTGAAGTAACATGTTGCAAACAATAAACACAGAGCACGCGTAATTTTAAGTGTGGTCGCTTCCTCAACAAGGAGGCAAAAGGATGCTTCAGGACCAGCCTTGTCATCTGCCTCTTTGCACACAGCCCATCAGGTACGAGCGTGTCGACTGGCAGTGGGTCACTGGGTAGTGCCGAACAGTCCTGGTCCTCTGTTAGCCTGGGTCGGATCCCAGGCAGCATGTAGTTGAGACCTTGCTGTATCCGAAAGAAGTAAAAGTGATCATTCCTATGTCAAAGTAATCCCGACTTTCACTCATTTGTATGAAATAAAGCTGCTGCCCTAAGGGCTTGTTTTATAAAGGCTGGATGTGAATTATAAATTTAGAGAGGAAAGACATTGCATCTTGCTTTCATTTTACTCCTGTAGGCTCTTAGTATGTGACTGCTCCATCAATTCCATAAGAAAGAGGGATGCCAATGAGAAAACAAGTGGAAGAGAACATAGAGTTAACTGGAAAAAGGCAGGAGAACCATTCACTGGGTTCACCACAGCATTGTTTGCTGGAAGGATAGTGAGCCAAGCTGGGGTCACAACCATAGAAATAAGACTCAGCCAATAAGAACAGTAATAGCTAGCACATACTGAGTGCTCCCTGTGGGGCAGGCTCTGAGCTTAGCACTCTCCATGTGTTCTCATGTGGCATCCTTTCAAGTACCTCATGTGGACTTCAACCTCCCAACCTCTCTGTGTGGTAGGTACTGCTGTTCCCATTTTACAGATGAGGAAAATAAGGTTAAATAATGGAGGAACGGAGGTATAAAGTGAGAGGATCAGTCGGGAAGGGATGGGATTGGGCAGGAAGAGTAAGGAATAGTCATTGAGTAAGTAGGGGAATCTGGCCAAAACTTGCAGTCAAGGCACAGGTGGGACTAAGTCCACATGGTCAACAAAGGGAGATGAGAGCGGGCAGGTACCATGGATCCCAGTGGGAAGGCAGGGGCCAGACTCTGGACTATTAGCAGATGAATCAACCAGCCTCGTGGTCCCCCTTAGCAAGCTCTAATCATAGGCACAGAGAAAACATGGAGCAACGACTCATTCATAGTTGCTATTACATGTGATTCTTATAACAATCCTGCTATACAAACAGCAGGACAGAGGCTCAGAAAGCGCCCTAAGCTCCCACCATGGGGAGCTGCAGAGCTGTTCACTCAAGGCGCCATTCAAGGCCAGGTTGTCTCTATTAAACTCAGCTGCTTCCCAGAGCACAGGGCTACTTAACCACTGCCTGGTTCACACTGAACCTGAAACATTCATGCATCAACCACTTGAAGCATCAACCACAGTACCTGCGTGCATGCCTCTGGATAACGAGGGAAGACCACATCTACAACAGGACGGACTGCTAGTTCCATTAAGTGACCTCTGGTGACAGGGGCAAGGATATCAGGCTTAAAGGACAAGACAAGGGTCAAACCATCAAACTGAAGGAGTGAGACAGGTATGTCAGGTGGTGTCCAACTCACAGAAGAAGTCAAGAGGTAAATCAGTGGATTGGAATGCAGCAAGTGGCCTGGCCATCAGTTGGCCCATGGCCTCCATGAAGGGCCACAGCTGAGCTTTGGCTGAAACAATGCAGTGAACAACTTGCCAGCAAGAAACATCACTGTGGATGGGAAGAAAGGAGCTCTGTGTCATGAAGCAGTTCTCCCCCTGGGGGCTTCAGATGCTGGGATTGTAGATGACAAATTTGAGCCTTTCTTGAATTCTTACCCTTTTGGATGGCCAAGATCCAACTCAGTATCTTTTTTTCTCCAGTGCTATCATTATCACCCGATGTGGTGTCATCCCCAAGGCCTTACTCAAATGCTCCTTTTTAATTCACTCCCAGACCCTTTCCTGGGAGTCAGACACTTTGAGGCATGTCCAAAATCCGGAGCATCATGTTATTAAAAGCTTCCTCCCAGCGATGTGTCCCCAAACACTCAGGGGCTTCCAGCCTCTGTCTCACCTGAGATATAAGTAGATGCCCCTTGTTCAACCGCCAGAGTTAATTAACAGTTCACTACTCTCTAACCTCTTTGCGAATTCAGAAAGAATCTTCATACCAGTTTCTTTTTACTTCTCTGCTTCCATTCTTTTTTCGGCAAAAAGAGAGATTAAGGTCTGACAATGTTTTAGTGCCACTAAGAATGAGAAAACCCTTTGGTTAATGTTTCTAAAGATAAGGATGTAACAGGACTCGCAAACAAGGGAACAGAAAGGTTTTCCAGAGGCAGCCCCTGGAAAGGTGATAAGTAAATGGGAGAACAGTGTGTCAACACCAAGTACCCCCCCACCCCGAACTGGCATCTTCCTTCCTGGGGCCTTTGAAGTGGACTGTCTAGAAGCGTTTGTTTCTTTACAAGAATGGAATGTTTGAAAACCAAAATTGAACGAGGATTTTGACCGTATGGTTAAACAAAGTTTGTGATAACAGAGGACAGGATTGGGTTTACGACAAGAGGAGAGAGACTGCTGCTGCCACAGACATTATTGGGGAGCTAGAAATTCCCACTAATGAGATGGTTTCAGTTTTCAACAGTGGACACGTGCAGTAAATTGACGATCAATTTTCAAATAATTTGCCTCTTTTTTAAATGCACTTACCACTCAAACCATACTTCCCTCATTTAATCACGTGTTGGCGTTTCAAAAGGCACTTCAGAATCTAGCGTGGCTCAAGGCTTCACTCTGAATTAGAATCCTGATTGCACTGTAGACGTGTCTCGTGCCCCCGGCCTTGCCTCCCTGGAGTCATGTTCAACCTGGCAGCCAGAGTGATCCTCTCACAGCGGGACAGCTCATGTCACTGTCCTCAAATCCTCCACAACTTTCCTCATATCAGGCAAAGCAAAATCCCAAGCGACTCCCAGGGCCGCCCAGTCTGCCAGCACCTCCTTCCCTCCCCTAACCTCTCTGCAACTCTCCCTCCCTCTCTCCACACCTGCACCTTGCAGCTCCTGAAACCAGCTCACCACCGCTCTGCCTCCGTTCACTAGTCCCTCTGCAAAGAATGCTCTTCCCCCAGGATTTGTTATTCCTTCCCCCTTAGATCCAGATGCAAACACCCCCCATCAGTGAGGCCTTGTCTACCTTGTCTGACCACTCTACTTAAATCAGCAAACTCCCCCAACACACAGACACACACACACACAAGCACGCACGCACATTCCTTCTCTCCTTTATCCTGCCTTCTCTCCTCCATGTCACTTACCTAAGGTTGCATTCTTCTCTTGCCTATTTATTCCCTGAATCCCTCACCCCGGAAGGCAGAGCTGTGTCTCTTTTGTTCATTACTGACTCCCCAGCACCCAAGACAATGCCTGGAATATGGTTGGTGCTACTGAATGTTTGCTGAATCATTAATGCATATACCTGATGCATAAAACTTGCTTGAAAAATTCAAGTTCTACCTTGCTTGTCCAAACTGATTGATCCAAGGCCTGGAAATTGTCTGACTGGCTCAGAAGACAGGATATACGATTTGAGTCACCCATCAGCCACTAGCTAGCTGCATAAACTTCAGAGCTCATTCTTCCTTCTGCTATAAGCACTGGCCACTTTATATTTTAATTGTCTACTTACCCGTAGACCCTCCTTAGAAAATGGGTTCTCTGGTGGCAGGAGTCACACTTTTCCATATTCAGCATACATTGGGTAAATGGGGACCAGGTGTCAAGCACTAGACCAGACATTCAGGGTATAGAAATAAAATGCGGTGTTGATCTAAGGCTGCTGTACATCACGGGCAGGCTGGGCCGCTCACATAAAGTTGTGCAGTGTACAACCTGCACAATGGTGCATTGGTGATAAATCAATGACCAATTCCAATTGATCATACCTTCCAAAGTCTCTCATATCCTTTTGCTGCACTGCTGGTGACCTAGTTTATGCCTAACTAGTCTAATTAAATAATCTTCCTGGATTATTGTTTTATACTTCTGTGATAGCCATGAGAATGTGCCTTGCAGGGACTGTAACTGACCAAGGGCTTTAACTGCTTGAATGCTCTAAAATCCATTCCCCAATCTGTGTTCCCCACCAATGCCTAAGCGTGGCAGTCCCACTAGGAAGCTCGGTGCCTAAGGAGGGGTGACGGGTAAACATACAGGCCTGTTCCTGGAAGGCATGTGTTTTTCTGAGGGCAGACTGTGGCTTGTGAGGACACTCTGACAACATTTCCAACCCTTTCTAAGACTGCTTAGCAGTCTAGGATGCTGTCACCCAGCTTCCTTCCCTCTCTCCTTCACTCGTGTCAGGCTTACATCCTGGTCTGATGGCTCTCCCAGCCTTCTCCAGCTCCCTTTCCAGAAACTCACAGGCTTTTCCCCTAACAAAATCCTTGCACATTTAATCCTGTCTCTACTTCTGCTTCTTGGAGGACCTTGACCAATACACATTCTTTCTCAACTCCCCAACTCTCGTTTCAACTCCCTACAACATGGCCCCCAAATAGTGAGCTTCCCAACAAGAAAAAGATGGTGTTTCTCCCCTGCTGCAAATTCTTTGCTGGCTGTCCATCACTCTCAGGATAACATCTAACCTGCTGAGTGTGACATAGGACGCCCTCCAGTTTTTGCCGACTTTCCCAGCCCCTCCCGGCCTTTGCTGCCTTGCGTCTTATGCTTCAGCAGCTCCAAAATACTATAGTTCCCAAAAGGGCCATGCTTCCCCAGGCACTTTGTTTTCAACATGTGTTTTCCACCTACCTGAAAAGCCAGCCTACCCCAACCTTCCACAGCCCTACACACGCACGCACATACTGTTTGTGTTCAAGCCTCAGCTCCTGCCGTGTGTGCTCTTTGGAGCCCTCTGCACTTCTGTCACAGGACTCGGATCCTGAGCTCTAACATCTGGGAAAGCCTCCTTTCCAGAGCTCTTCACAGCACAGCATTCGGAGGCTTCCTCCACACTTGTGTCCACTTTCAGGCCAGCTCCTGGCAGGCAGCAACCATGGAGGGGCCCCCAGCGGGCTATCTGCTCAGCCCTCCTTTCACAGGAGCTGCTCCACCATCCTAACCCACAGACGACTCCCCTGGGCCCTGACAGCCATGTTATTCAATGACCTGCCTCCTCCGCACAGTGGATGGAGTGAACCAGTTGTCCTATGCAGCATCTGAGACAGTGAATTTCTTCCCCAGGAATCTGGATTTTGAACCAAGAGAAAGTCAGGCTCTCTTTGGGTGGCTGGGTCTGCAATGTCACCTCCCACCATTTTGTGACTAGAGGAGAACAACAAAGTCAGCACACAGGAAGGGGCAGAGATAAAAGGCAGTTCTAATACCTTGCTGCCTCCAACTTCCCCCTTGCTGTGGTGAGACACCCCCACATCCTTACAAGAAACTTCTCTGTTCTATTAAGCTCATTTGAAAAAGACAGGTCATCTTTTTCACCTCTGCATCCAAAGTACCTGGCATGTGGTAGATACCCAGTAAATGTTTGGAATATAATGAATGAATAAATGAGTGAATGAATGAATGAACGAGTGGGTGGGTGAGCAGAAAGTTCACGGTGGAGGGCAATGATGCCTGTCACTGGTAGACTAGGACACTTTGGCTGAGAGACAGTTGCAGACAGCTGTCTGTGACAAGGCACTGGTATTAAGAGACCCAGAGGAAGATTCATGATAAATATCATAATCGTGGCAATCTACGCACATGCAAGAGGACCTGATGGGCAAATAATAACTTCTGACCCCGCCTGAATATCTTGAAGTCAACCACACTGGCCTTGCAAAGAGGTCTGTCCTGAACTTCTAGTGATGGTTCACACTTGTTCCAGTGCCCGTGAGTTCATGGTGCTTTTGGGAACAGGTGCCTTAGTAGCAGAGAGCAGACTGTGCAGGAAGCTGGAGGTCTTATTCTAGTCTTAGGTGTGCCTCATGATAGACAGCCTCTGTTGCATGGCGTGCTGGACGCAGTACGGGAGGTGCTGCCTGCAGAGTGCTCCGCGCAGAGCCGCCTCCTAGTAAGTGCTCAGGAAAGGCAACCTGGCCAGTCTTGGCCTCAGTTTCCTGTCAGTAGACTGAATTAAATTGGACTGGATGCTTTCTAAGGCTTTTCCCATTCTAAATGTCGTATGATTTTTATCAGTCCTGGCACAGTATTGGGGCATAGCTTTGGGGCATTCTCAGTGTCACCCAATCAAGCCTGTGCCCAAATCAAAACCTGCCAAGGAAGCAAGCTTCCCACAAGGACTAAAGGAGCAACATCAGGGATGGTGACAGTGATGGCAACATTCCTTTTTGGAGTTAATGGTCGTTAGCTGGTCTCCAAGGGTCCCCGAGTGTCTCTGCTGCTAATTAGGAAAGATGCAGCAAGAGGCGTCCTGGTCCCCAGGGCTCCCTCGTCATAATTTCTCCTGACTCCTACTTCTTTGTGGTTGCTGCTCCATCCCATTAGTGCAGGCTGCTCTCCTTATCTCTGATTGATGGGAATAAAGTAGGACAGAGGCAGCAAGAGGCAGCCAGCCAGCCTGGGTCCCCAGGCAACGCCTCAAGTGCCATCCCCGAAATGTGAGCCCGTATCCCTGAAAATCTCCCAGCAGAATCTAGATGTTCAGAGCCCTGAACTTGACCCAACTTCACTCCCTCAGTATTCGTGAAGGGCCTCCATATGCACCAGGCATGGGTAACTACGCACCAAACTTATAAACAAGCAATTAGTGCACCATAGTCAGTGCTCTCATAGATGTATGAAAGCATGTGGAAAGTGCCTCACTTTGCTACAGAAGGCCACAGAGGAGGAAATTTCTGCAGGGTCAAACAGCCTATCTGAGCACTTGATGAAGGCCAGCCCACGTATAACTTGGTTACCCCAGTTCACACCCCAGCTTTCTCTTTTTCCTCTGTAGCCCTTGTAAACTGAGGTCCCAGCACCTAGGATCTGAATGCAAATGGGGAATGACAGAGTAATGGTTATTCTCTTTATCCCCCCCAGATCCACTCTCCCCACCTTTCTCCCCACCTCGACCCCCAGGTCCAGGAGATGGGTCACTATGGACTCCATCAGTGGGCCCCTCTGGCTCCCTTGAGTTGAACCAATAGGAAGCACCAGAAGGAGACTGCAGGGCAGGAGGAGAGAGGTGAGAGCATTTAATCCTCAGGCTCCCTCCCCGCTGGGCAGTGGCTGGGCAACGCAGGTTCCTCCACCCAGGGCCACACTCCTATGGGGTGGCTCCTCCTATCGCATCAGCTCTTGCAGAGTTCTGAGACCGCTCCTTTCCCTTGAACCTTTAGGCACAAGGTGCTGAGGGCTTCCTGCGATCACCAGCTCAGGGTGCTTGACTGCCTCTCATCGGTTCCCTCAACCCGGCCACATCTGCGTAAATAGCCCTGTCGCTGCAGTCTCTCCAGCTTCTCCTTAGGAGTGTGCCATCTGTTTCCTGCCGGGACCCTGACTGAGACAGATGTTTACATAAATACTTTGAGACGAACGGATTTAGATCAATCCCAGAGTTATTTCCCTAGTGGATACGATGTTCTACAGAGGGTCTCATTTGTAAAGTTAAGCCGAATTTTACAAATGACTATCTAAGAAAGCCTCCCTCCAGATGTTTCCCCCTAGGAGGCTTTCCGGAAGCCTAAAATCCCGTGGAATTCGACCCTCCTGGACTTCTCGTATGGAATCTATGCTCAAAGCTATGTAGTAACTGCAAATAGCCCCAAAGAACTAGGTAGGAATGTCTCACTCGGCCATTCAGAGCCCGTTATAATCAGGCACTGACCCGCCTCACCGGCCTAATTCTCTCGTCCCCATCTGCACCTCTACAATTGCAGCCCCTACAGTACTGACTCTCTCCTCCGCTCATCTGGCTCCTTCAGCCAGCGAGTCCTGTCCCCTCCAAACACCATCCTCCTCCCATTTCTCCTGTTATTGGGGTCCTAGCCGTTCTTCGAAGCCCAGTTCAAATCACCCTCCCAGTCTTGCTTGATAGTCTACTTGTCTTCAATCCATCTCCTGTTCTTCTCCTATTTGGGGCACGCAAAGCATTTTTATTTTTTAAATTAACACTCAGTAAAATTGGCTTTCTGGGGGATGTACATTTCTCTGAATTCTAACACATGTATAGACTCATGTAACCACCACAAACGGGATACAAACTGTTCCGTCACCCACAAAACCCCTCGCACTATCCCTTTAGAGTCATGTATATATGTATATGTGTTTGTGTATATATGTAGATACATCTGTAAAGAAAGAGATTTATTAGAAGGAATTGGCTTCTGTGATTATGGAGGCTGGCAAGTTCCAAAATCTGTAGGGTGAGAGAGTTGGTGGCTCAGTTCCTGTCCAGAGGCCAACAGGCTCGAGACCCAGAGAGAGCCAATGTTTCAGTTGAGTCTAAAGGCAGGAAAAAGCCACGTCCTGGTTTGAAAGGGGTCAGGCAGGGGGAAGTCTCCCCGACCTCAGGAGGGCCAGCAGTTCGGTTCTATTCAGGCTCCCCTTGATTGGATGAGGCCCACCCAGCTAGGACACATTAGGAGGGCAATCTGCTTTACTCAGTCTACCAATTTAAATGTTAATCTCATGCAAAAACACTCTCACAAAAACGTCCAGAATAATCTTTGACCAAATACCTGGGCACCCTATGGCCTAGTCAAGTTAACACATAAAATTAACTATCACAATCGTATAAATGGAATCACATAGTATATAAACTTTCGGGACCGACTTCTTTCACTCAACATAATACATTTAGACCCATTTAAGTGTAACACATGTCAATAGTTCATTTCTTTTTATTGCATAGTAGGATTTATTGTGTGGACATACCACAGTTTGTTTCTCCACTTACTCCTTGAAGGATATTTGTGTTGTTTCCAGTTTGGGGCAATTACGCATAGAGCTACTATAAACATGCGTGTACAGGTTTTGTATGAACGTAAGTTTTAATTTCTCTAGGATAACCTGGGGGTGGGATTGTTGGGTCATATGATAAGTGTATATTTAACTTTATAAAGAATTGCCAAAGTATTTTCCAGAGCACCTGTGCCATTTTACATTCCTACCAGCAATGCATAAGAGTTCCAATTGTTTCCCATCTGAGGTGTTGTCATTGTCAGTAATTTCCTTAGTCACTCTAATAGATATAGAATGATATCTCATCATGGTTTGAATTTGCATTTCCCTAATGGCTAATCATGTTGCACATCTCTTCACATGCTTGTTTGACTTTCATATATCCTCTGTGGTGTAGTGTCTGTTCAAGTCGTTTACCCATTTTTTAACTGGATTTGTTTCTTTTACCATTGAGTTTTGAGAGTTCTTTATACATTCTGGATGTAAATCATTTGTCAGATAGGTGATTTGCAAGTATTTTCTGCCAGTCTGTAGCTTGTTTTTCCAAATTGTACTTTTCACAGAGCAAGAGTTTTAATTTTAATAAAAAAGTATTTACCAACTTTTTCTTTTATGGATCATGCTTTGGTTTCATGGCTATGAACTCTTGCCCAACCCATGTCACAAAGATATTCTCCTATGTTTTCTTCTAAAAGTTTTATAGTTTTATATTTTACTCTAAATAGATTATCCTCTTCTCTATTACTAGTTAACTTTTGTGTAAGGTGCAAATCTAGTTCAAGGTTCATTTATTTGCATAGATGTCCAGTTGTCCTAAAATCATTTAAGACTATCCCTTCTCATTGGATTCCTTTGAATAGTTATCAAAAATCAATTGGCCATATTTGTGTGAGTTTATATCTGGACTCTCTATTGTCTTCCATTCATCTATGCATCTAGCCTTTCACCAATACCACACTGTTTTGATTACCACAGCTTTTTGATAAGTCTTTAATTGGGTTATATGATTCCTTCCATGTTATTTTTCTTTTTCAAAATTGTTTCAGTTATTCCAAATCCTTTGTCTTTCCATATATTTAAAATAAGCTTGTCTATATCTACAAAAAAAAATCTTGCTTGGATTTTTATTGGAATTTCACTAATTCTACAGATCAGTCCTTGCATCTTGTGACTGTGTCAAACTCATTTATTAGTTTCAGAAGGTTTTTTGTAGATGCCTTGGGACTTTCTGTGTAGAAAATCATGTCTTCTGTGAATAGAGACAGTTTTGTTTATTTATCTCCGATCTGTATGTCTTCAATTTCATTTCCTTGCCTTATTGCATTGGCTGGAACTTCCAGTATGATGATGAATAAGATTGATGAAAGTGACATCCTTGCCTTGTTGTCAGTCTTGTGGGGAAAGCAATTAGTCTTTCACCATTAAGTATGATGTCAGCCGTAGTTTTTTTGTAGATGCCCTTTATCAGATTGAGGAAGTTCCCGTCTATTCCTAGTTTGCTGAGAATTGTTATTATGAAGAGGTTTTACTTTGTCAAACATTTTTTCTGCATTAATCAATATGATCATGTAGTTTTTCTTCTCTAAACTATCAAGACTGTGGGTTACAGTGATGGATTTTGAATACTGAGCCAGCTTTGCCTTCCTAGGGAAAATTCCACTTGATTATGGTATTCTTTTCTTTTTTATATATAACTGAAATTGATTTACTAACGTTTTAGGAGAATTTTTACCTCTATATTCATCAAGGATATCAGTTTCCAATTTCCTTTTTATACCCACTTTGTCTGGTTTGTATCAAAGTAATCCTGGACTCATAAAATGAGTTGGTCAATGCTCCCTCCTCTCTGTTTTCTAGAAGACGTTACATAGAATGGGTGTTATTTCTTTACATTTTTGGTAGTATTGGCCAGTGAAACCATCTGATCCTGGAGATTTCTTTTTCAGGATATTTTTAACTATGAATTCAATTTATTGAATGATTAAGCGTTCAAGTCATCTTATATCTTGTGTGACTTTTGGTGGTTTGGGAGTTTTGAGGAATTGGTCCATTTTGTCTAAGTTCTAGCATTTAGAGGTGTAGAGTTGTTCATAGTTTGCCTTTATTATCATTTTAATAGCGATACCGCCTCTTTCATTTCTGATTTCGGTCATTTACATCTTCTCTATTTTTTTCTTTGCCGGTCTCACTAGACCCATAGCATTTGATATCTCCTTTCACTTTTTGATGTTTCTTTCTCACTTTTTTGCATTGTAGCAGTGTTGCCCTCATCTATATTTTATGCACTCTCCCCACCCCAAGATTCTTCTCAGGATCTAGGATAGAGCCCCACATACTGTTGAACAAGTGATAAATTTTTCTTTTAAGTAAGAGAAGCACCCATAGGTCCTCTCAGAATGCAGTTCTGACTCCCTGAGCTAGATTTTGATGACAACTTTTTCTGCTGCTTCCACATTTACCTTGTTAGAAGGAGCAACATCTGCTACTGTTCCTCAGGCAAGTCCATCACCTGTCTCTACCTGTCCCACACGCCCTCTCCTCTAAGCATAAGGAATTCTCTAGTGCATTGGTCAAGTAGAGGGACATTCACTGGGTAATTAGGCTAGGGGTATAGGTTTTCCTTCTCTTTTTCTCTTGGTATTGCATTTTTTTCTCATTTACTTCCATAAATCTGGGGAGGAAAGGGGGTTAGAGGCAGCTCCTGTTTAGGAATCATTCAACAGGAGAAGATTTCTGAGTTTCTATCCCCCCCTCCCTCTCTGTCTCTCTGTCTCTCTCTCTCTGGAAGAAGGATCAAAGACATTTCCCTCGAGTAAGGATGAGTGCTCTGCTCTGCTGTCAGTGTGAGGACAAACACTGAGTGGTCTGCTCTGCTGTCAATGTGAAGACAAACACTCCATTCTTTCCTCCAATGGTTTGCTAGTGTTTCCTTAAATTGGTCTGTCTTCAGTTGTTAGAGAGAGAGGATATAGAGGGCCAAAATGTGAGCAGGGTAAACATAGAAGAGACAGGGTGAAAGAGGCTGTCCAGCTGCCTTGGCTCTATGTCGTGAGTCTGCTCCTAGGCCAAAAGGAAGGGCTCCATGTGACCCAGTCTAGTTTACCAGGAGACCGTGCTATGGTTTGGAGCAAAACCTTCTTGATATCACAGAGTGTGCTTTTGGTTGGCCCTTCACTCTGGGTATATATTTCATCCAGGCATCTCATAGGGAAGATTGGGGGAGGCTGCAGAAGGAAAAGTTTTGGGAATTCTGGTGCTGAGCCCCCGTCATCATTCTAGACCTACACAGGGCAGTGTTGTAGCTGATGATCAAGAGGCCACCACAGAGACTCCATGGCCTCCCAAGAGGGGCCGTGATCTGGTCACTCTGCAGATGGAAGCACCCCAGGCAACAGGCCCTTGACTTGTGCAGCTAGGGAACAACTCAGCGGCCCCAGCAGTTTACCACATCTGCTAAGCAGACTTTCTCATCACTGAGCCTATACACGTTGATATCTGGATAATGTCAGTCTTCTGAAATCACTAGCATGGCCTGGATCAAGGCCCTGGGTCTCCAACTCGGCCCCCCTCATCCTCCTTCTCACCAGCTTGAGCCAAACCCTAAATCAGTTCCTACAAGCAACAGTGAATTCCCAATCATATTTATCATAAGAGCTGTCATAAATGATCAACAAAATTCCAAAGCATAATTTTAAATAACTTATCTTAAATTTCATTCAGCTTTTTTGAAGTACAGGAAGAAATCAGGTTAAGTAAAGAAGCATTCTCAAAAGTGTCCCTACAGTGTCCTTTTCAAAAACTTGATCAAGATTTATTAAGTTTTAATTACCTGTGAAGCACATAACTAGATACTCTGATGAATATAAAACAAGTAGCAAATGTGGTCAACCTGGAGAGTGTTCGCTTTGGTGTGAAGAAGATTAGACTTGGGAACAGGGCTTAAAATCCAGATTTCTCACTGACTTGCTGTGTGATTCAGACTCTAGATTTATAGACAAATTATTAAGAAATCTAAGGCTCAAAGAAAAATCTGTGACACTGGGGTGATAACTCCCTAGGGGGTTTTGTGAAGAATAAAATAAAACAATGTGTGTGAAAGCAATTAGCGCAGTGTTGACACATGAAGGGTCCTTGGTCGATATCGGCTGGTCTGATAGTTAAATGGATGAAGCCTTGCATTGATAAGTTTACTATCTAGCTGGAAAATCAAGAAAAATATAAATAAAACATTGAGAAAATAATCATAGATTATGTACTGGCCATAATACAAACCGCATCCCTGTGTTATGAATGCAATAAAGTAAAAAAACATCACTCGTAGGGCAAATTTGATCAAGAAACACTTTTGGGAGAGAGGAAGACATTAACTGTGTCTGAAAAATGGGCACGGCTTGGAGTGGCAGAGAGAGAGCAGCAAGCAGTGGAACTGCTGAGGATGAAACACAAGCAAAACAGGCAGAGGAGGCGCAGCTGCCAACATCCGTCTGCAAGCCTCCGGATGCCATCGCAAGAGGAACCACACAAGAGGAAACAGCGTGCGAAGCCCAAGTACTCTTGGCCTCTACCTATTCCCCTAACTAAGCTCCATGCCTCATCACACCAGAAATGACACATCCTCACGATTCCCAGCTTCGGCCTCTCTGCCAGAACGTCTCCAGAATTTCTGGCAGAGGAGCAAGCCTCAAGATACAGCCAGCAGGCTCCCACATGCATCTTCCTTGACTGCAAGCCTTCTCACACCTAGATCTCTCCTGGTCTCCAAAGGAAAGATTGCTTTCTCCTCTTCGAAATGGTTAAGATCAGTACATACAACTCTCCAACTTGGGCAATGGGGCATGTGCAGGCAAGCTGCCCTGGGCTGTTGCAGCACCCGGAAGACATCCCCATTAGCGCATTTGATGGAATGGCTTGTTTACCTGGCCAAGGGCCCAGCTGCAAACTCCTTACAGGGAAGGGGTCTGGAGGCGTCAACCAAATTTTTGATAAATTCTAGTCTTCAAGCTAAAGAATCTATTTCCTGTGGAAGAGACAAATGCCCTGTGTTAGAGAGTGAAGAAGAAAAGATTTCATATTTTCAAGAGCACATTCTCGGCAGTCTGTCCCAGACAGCATGCTAGGTATGCCGTGCGTGCTACCTCTCCTGATTATTACAACGGCTTTAGGAGGTTGGTAATGCATCCATAATTTACAAGGAGTAAAACAGAGTCCATTTAGAGAGACGACATCATAAAGCCAGAAAATGGTAAAATCGGAATTTGAACGTAAGCTTGTCTGACTCAAAGCCTGCTCTAAATGTACTAAATGCTGAGACACATTATGTGGCCTGAGAAGGAGTGAGTTACACTGTAGAGCCCCTCTTCCATTCATGTCCAGGAAACTTGGGGCAGTGATCTGCAAGATATGAAGGGCAAATAAATAAATGAAAATTAGGTGCAAAGGCAACTGCAGACAGGTGTGGAAGACCAGAATTTGATACACACAAGAGGTTTGCTGAAAGGGTTGTGAGATATCATTACTTAACGTCATTATGATTCATTATTGATGCTTCACAGTCCTAAATTTTATATTTATTTGTGGCTTTTTTTCAACACAGTCTTTTTTTGATATGAAAGTCATGCTGACAAAACAAGAGTGATTAAAGTTTCTAATTATCTGTCATCACAGCATGACCAGTGGCAATGGAATGCATTTTCTTGTTTCTTCCAGCAAAAAATGTGAGAGCCCCCTAATGCAAGAGATGAGACTCTTCTGGTTCACTCAAGTGCTCAATAAAAACCTGCATGGCAGGCCAATAAAATGGGTGGATGACATCACACAGCCTCCCAGCAAAGCTGAAGACAGTCAGCCAGGGCCAAAAGTAAGGGCTCCAGGATGAGTCTCCAATGCAGGCATCTTATAGAATAATTATTCTCTTCCTCTCTTTAATTTCAGTACCAGATATAACTGAGTTATATCTGCCCTTCATATGGTAGCCACTTAAGCAATTCCTATTGAAATTCTATGTGAGTGCATTCCTTACAGCAAAACTAGCTGCTGTAACAAATAAAATCTTAAATTATCTGTGGCTTAACACAAAAGAAATGTATTTCTTATTCAAGCCACAGTCCAATGCAAGCATTCCTGGTTGGTCGGCAGCCTTCCACAGGGTGATTCATGAGTGCAGGCCCCTTCTATCTTGTGGTGCCCCATCCTCTTCGGCCTCACAGTCCCCTCAGTTGAGCCAGTGGATGGGAAAAAGGCACAAGCACTTTTTAACCTCTTCAGCCTGTAAACGTCACTTTAGGCAAAGTTCATGGCAAGAACCGGTCATGATGCCAGTGGGGGCTGGGCAGTCACTTCCCAGTCAATCTCCCATCCCTGGAAGAGCAGACTTTTGGTGGGCAGTGAGTCATCTCGCCACTGTTGCTTCTTTTGGCCACCAATATCCATGTGCCCCCTTCTCTCCACACATGGGTACACTCACCCCCTCCTTGGTCTCACCCAGTTCTGCAGCCAGTGCAAAGCACAGAAATGAAGAACAGCCATTTCCACTCAGTTTCTATGAAGCTCTTCATGGTATGGTAAGTCACACATTAAAAAAAAAAAAATTATCTGCCCTCCATACACTCAGTACACCCAGTGGTGATAAAGCAGGGACCAGAGAACCACAAAAAATGGGAAAAAACCTCCCATTCCCTCTCTGCTGAAGGGAAATCCAGCACACACCGGGAACCTTCTGTTTTCTAATTTTTTCCCCCAGAGCTACAGCCTTAGAGGCACTCAGCCTGCCTTCCAAGTCATCGCAGACAGCACTTTTTGTTTGTTCATTGCTTAACATGGGTCCGCATCTGCTCAGCCTCTGATATCGGCATCCTCAAAGCCCACTAGCCACATGCCAAGCCAGTAGCACTATTTTAGGCTTTTCCTAATGGCAGCACCCCTCCTCCTGGGGCCCGAAAGAGAGGGTGCTGCTGCGAAAGACAGCCTGCGTCCCTTCACTCCACGGAATTCTGAAAATGCCCCAAACTGATATTAGAAGGCAGTCATTCTAGAGATGTTATGTGTATTTGGCAGGCTGAGTTTAAAGAGTTTTGTAGAGTGGTTTTTATTTACTTCTTAGAAACAAAGAAATTATGAAAGCATATTCTTTCTTCCAATCTATGATTTGATAATTTCATATGCATTCAAGGACTGATTAAAAACAAATGCAATCAACTTGGTAACAAATCTCCTAGACTACGTGCGTCCATATTGTCCCTTCAAAGAGTCTATATTTGCATCTCAACTATGTTCCTCTTTACAGTTTTTAGAGCCTGTAGTGTCTTCTTTCGACTTTCTTTATTGTGGCAAATCTTTGTCATTAGGCCATTCCCAAAAACCTAATCTACTTTCAAATGTATCCATTACCAAGTCTGGTGAGTAAAATGGATGAGCAGAGTGCTGCCATGTGGGGTTAAAAATATGGGGTGTATTTCTGGGGGGCATGCGAATAATCTGTGTCTAAGAATCACAGGTAAAGCTTTGTAAAAACAAGCACCCCCAGGTGGGAATGTGGGTATACATACATTTATTTTTTTTTCATATTGTGAAAGAGGTTTGAAGAATGCTACAACATATACTTGTGAACCCCTTCTCAGATTAAAAAACAAAGCCTAGCGTAAAGACAGACACGTAGATCGATGGAACAGAGTAGACAGCCTAGAAATAAACCTATACGTATACGGTCAAGTAATTTATGACAAAGGAGCCAAGAATATACAATGGGGAAAGGACAGTCTCTTCAATACATGGTGTTAGAAAAACTGGACAGTCACACCCAAAAGAATGAAACTGGGCCACTATCTTATACCACACAAAATTTAACTCAAAATGAATTCAAGACTTGAATGTAAGACCTGAACCATAAAGCTGCTAGAAGAAAACATAAGTGAGAAGCAATTTGACATCAGTCTTGGCAATGATTTTTTTGTATTTGACACCAAAAGCAAAGGCAACAAAAGAAAAAATAAACAAGTGAGACTACGTCAAACTAAAAAGCTTCTGAACAGCAAAGGAAACCACCAACAAAATGAAAAGGCAACCTTCTGAATGGGAGAAAATATTTGTAAATCATATATCTGATAAGGGGTTAATATCCAAAATATATAAAGAACTCATACAAATCAATAGCAAAAACAAACAAACAAACAAAACAAGCTGATTAATAAAATGGGCAGAGGATCTGAATAGACATTTTTCCAAATAAGACATACAGATGACCAACAGGTACGTGAAAAGATGCTCAACATCACTAATCATCAGGGAAATGCAAGTCAAAACACAATGAGATATCACCTCACTCCTGTTAGAATGGCTATGATCAAAAAGACAAGAAATAACAAGTGTTGGTAAGGATGTGGAGAAAAGGAAACCTCTGTGCGCTGTTGGTGGGAATGTAAATTGATGCAGCCATTATGGAAAACAGTATGGGGGTTTCTCAAAAGATTAAAAATAGAACTACCATATGTTCCAGCAATTCCACTTCTGGATATTTATGCAAAGAAAACAAAAACACTGACTCAAAAGATACATATTGGAGCTGAGACATGAAACACCCTAAGTGTCCATTGATGGAGATGGATAAAATATATAACTATATGGAATGGAATATTGGAATATTATTCAGCCATAAAAAAGATGAAATCTTGCCATTTGGGACAACATGGATGGACCTTGAGGGCATTATGCTAACTGAAATAAGTCAGAGAAGACATATACCATATGATCTCACTTATAGGTAGAATCTAAAAAAATTTAACTCGTAGAAACAGAAAACAGATTGGTAGTTGCCATATGTGGGGGACGGGGAGTGGGCCAAATGGGTGAAGGGAGTCAAAAGGGGAAACTTCCAGTTATAAAATAAATGAGTCTTGGGGATGTAATCTACAGCTTGGCAACTGTAGCTAGTATACATTGTATATTTGAAAGTTGCTAAGAGAGTAAACCTTAAAAGTTCTCATCACAAGAGAAAAAACTTCTGTAACTATGTATGGTGATGGACATTAACTAGATGTATTGTGGTGATCATTTCACAATATATGCAAATACTGAATCATTATGTTGTACACTTGAAACTAATATAATGTTTTATCTCAATTATACTTCAATTTAAAAAGCTAATTTTAAAAACTTTCCGATTTTAAGTGGGAAACAAAAAAGAAACAAAGGCTTACACATAAACTGGATGCCCCTCCCCCCGTACCACTCGCAGAGGCAGGATCACCCACCCCTTCCCTTTGCCAGAAGCACGATGCTCGTCACCTGGGAGTATGTTTCCCATAGGTATCTTTATACTTCTTTATACTTTTACTGCATTTTAAATGATATATAGCATTATTTGTATATTCTTGAGCCTCAAACAAGTGATAAACTATACTTATCCCTTCACAACTTCTTTTTTCATTCGATCATGTATTTGTAAGATTTATTCATGTTGATACACATAGCTCTAGTTCACTCATTTTTCACTTTCATTTGGTGATCCACTATATGAATATAACAAAATTTATTTATCTAGTCTCCTGCTAGTGGACATTTAGTTTGTTTCTAATTTGTCACAATTATATATAGATCTTCTCTGATCGTTTTTGTAAGTGCTTCCTTATCCCATCTATAAATTTTAAGGGTTTCATAGGTATTCTGCTTATCCACCCAGATCAAGAACTGATGCTCCAGTGCAGGGGTTCTCAAAACGTGGTCCCTGGGCCAGCAGCATTCATATCACCTGGGAATTTGTCAGAAATGCAAATTACCACGCCCCACCCCAGATCTACTGAATCAGAAACTGGAGGGGCAGGGGCTAGAGTTCTGTATTTTAACAAGCTTTCCACTTTTTAACCAGATTCTGATGCTTGCTAACTTTTAAATACTGCTGTTCCAGTCTAGTGTAATAATGCCCCTTGTTTTTCATATCTTGTAACTCAAATAAAAATTTCCAAAATGTCTATGCAATGGCTGCAACATTGAAACAAATATAGAAACTCTTATTGACTACTTCAAAGCACTATATGCATTTTAATGAAATATGCTAAGATCTAAGGAAGAGCCTTGAAAAGCATAAAGCATAATACAAATTAATAGTAATCAATGTGGTAAATTTGTTTTAAAATACTGCTATTTTACTTTACAAGTCACGACTCACAAATCTAAAGACAACAGCCAGAGAACAGAGAAATACAAGGGCATAAAGTCATTTCAGTCAAGCGTAAGTGTTTAAAAAAAGACCCAAGAGCATCTGAGGCATTAAATATATTTCTGAATGAGTTTTAGTATCATCACCCATATGGCATGAAATTGTTTTCCTCTGTATTTCAATGTGTGCTCTTGCTTGTGTTTTGGCTGTCTGGACTACTTAAAATTCCATTCTCTTGAAACAACAAACAAACAAAAAGTCACATCTCAGGATTTTCTGGTAAGGCATGGCAGCCTTCTGGAGTAAGATGGAGCAGTGAGGAGAACAGGGTGAGAAACGCTCACCACCAGGCACTGGGGGAAGGGTATCAGCCAGGTCAATAGTGGAAGGTCAGCAAACCGGGCATGGTCCGGTGACCAACAGGCTTGGCATTATCTCATTACAATTCAGGAAAACAGTTGATACCACGGGTCTTTGATGTAATTGGAGGTTCCCAGTAGGCGAATAAGCTTGGCTTTAGATCGTACAAATAGAACACAGATAGACAAATCCAAGAATTGCCAATAGTTCTCATCTAGGGTAGGACCTGGTCAAAGGGCAGAGAGGGAATTGTCAAGAGTAAAGAATGTCCCCATTCTTGCTGAGGGACTGAGTTTACTCAAAGGACTGAGGATGAGAAGCCAGTGGAGCTCAAGTCCTAGGAAAGGGCATAGGAGATCTCAAGCACAGGGACTCCATTAGCAAATTGGAGGTGGTTTGGTTCAGATGGAAAACAGGGGGGCATCCCTGAGACATCCTTCTAAGGATCGGGGCTGCCCAAAGAATAACTCAAAGGCAAGTCCTGGGATGGAGAGATGGAGCATGTAAGTACATCTGTTCTCAATCAGGTTAGGCTCAAGAACATGGGCAGTTCAGGAGTGGGCTAAGTCTGCGTGGGAACACCAGTGAGCCCAGATGTGAGGAGCCAGGGAAGGCAGACCATGGGAAAATGAGGAAGGAGTCAACAGAAAGAAGGGAGAAGAAAAAATAAGTCAAATGCTTAATCTACAGGCCTATGCCTCTTTTCCCAAGGGATTTATGAACAGAACGGTCCAATCCCCTCTCTTGAAGGAATAAGGTGAGGGGAAGAGGAGCCTCCTGAACTCAGGTGGGCACTGTGGGGAGCCACCTGGGGCCACAGAAAGTTAGGGCACGTTCCATCATGCTAGAGGTGTCAAGGTCAGAGTTAGAAGTGTAGCTTAGTCTGTATTAAATCATCAATCAAGGTGGCTTGGGGAAAAGGTGGAGCCAAAATAAGATGGGGGAGGGGAGGAAGAAATAGATTAAGGATCCAAGAGAGCCAAGAGTGAGAAGAAGTCAAAAAGAGAAGCTGAAACTGGAGATGTTCCAGATAAACTCTGGCCACCAAGGCCAGCATCCGCAATGCGAGAGTGCTGAGTTCACTGAGTGGAGCCAGACAGGATGAACAGTATCCTCCTGAGTCACACTCAATCAATGGGAAGGAATGGGCTTGGTGATAAAAATCCTGGGCTCAGAGAAATGAAGAGAATAGAGTCCTTATGAGGAGCATTCTGCCTCCATCTCTAGGCAGGCTGCGGCTCTCAAGTAATCCACACAGATATTGAACCTGGAAAATTGGATACTGTTGGAGTTTGACAAGACTGGAAAGGCCAGGGCTTCTTTCACCAAATCCTAAATAAACAAAGGCCTAACTCACAAAGCCGACTCTCACTTATTTGAAAATCTAATTTATGCAAAACCACCAATGACCAGAGGTGGATTTTATTACCGCCCCTACACCACTTTCTACTGTGACAACACCAGAATCTTTGGGCTGCTCTGTTTATTGAACTGAACTGAACCCACACTTGGGGCCAAATGTTTGTTGAGAATGTTCTGAGCGCCAGGCCATGTGCCCTGGGAGACAAGGGTGAGTTAGACCTAGCTCCCTTGTCTGGAGGAGGCAAGCGCTGAATAGATCACTCCAGAATCATGTAGCTACCCAGGTAAAATTTGTATCAACTTTGGGGTCTTCCTTGCCTCCCATAGGAGCTTCTGATCCTATAGTGATTTCGCCAAAGTGTCAGGCAGACATTTGAAATCAGGACAATTGCAAAATGAATGTTTATGGCTATATTGGAGCCTTGGTATAATACTATTTGCTTACGAACCAAACCAGTCGTTGAGTTGGTACATTGTGGATTGGATTTACTTAACGACATTCTAAATGGACACTTGAACAACTGCATTTTATCCTGAGCCCTGGGCTAGCTACTTAATATTATTTTTCTCTAATCTTTTCCATCACACACAAGGGTTATCAGCATGGGTCCAGAAACGGGAGCACTTTCTTAGTTAATTTTTCTTTAAGAAATGATTCAGTTCTGGTGATTCACAACATTCTCTTTAGTATAATTCTCTAAAAGAACACTTAAATTAAACACTAGTTCTGTTTTTTATTAAGCCAAATGGTTGTGCAATAAGTGGAATCAATATATTCCCTACTTACATTGCCTGGGTCTCCTGTGGGTGAGACAAGAAACAGTGACAAGAACCAGACCCACTATGTGTCTAAGGCCATTGGATGGGAAGTAATTCCATAGCTTCTGCTATAGTTTTACTTATTAGTAAAAAAAAAAAATACATTTAAAACCAGAGAGAGGTCTCTATGTAGAAATGACACTCACACCTGCATCATATTTCTGTGCTTCCAAAGATAGAATTCCAGTTCGGCTTCTTCCCTGACTCTGAAGAGCAATGTGTCATTTACGCATAAGGCCTGCCCCAGGCAAGTCTGGCCAAACTCCAAGCAAGGGAAGTAGAGCGAAGCGTGGACACTGGATCCATTTTGTCTGGCTGCATGGATGCTGGATCCATTTCGAGAGGCTGCTGCAACAAAGTACCACAAACTGGGTGACTCAGAACAGCGGAAATTTATTCTCTCACAGTTCTGGAGGCCACAAGTCCAAAATCAATATCAATGAGCCAAAATCAAGGTGATTTGCTGCCTGTAGGAGCTCGAGAGGAACATCCATTCCTTGCCTCCTCCACCTTCCAGTGGCTGCTGACATTCCTTGGCTTGTGGCTGCATCGCTCCGATCTCTGCCTCTATGTTTTCCTCTGTGTTTGTTGAATCGCACCACCCCACCCCCCAGAATAATATCAAAATCCTAAATGTAATCACATCTACAAAGAACTTTTTCCCAAAAGAGTTAACATTTACAGGTTCCTGAGATTATGACCTGATACCTGTGGGAGCCATTATTCTACCCACCTCAACAAACTCCCCAAAATGTTAGGATGACATTGGACTTCACCAGAAATTAACTCATGCTTGGCTTCTTCCCTTTCGCCACCCAGTTCCATCCCTTCCTAGTCAGTTTCCCCTGGGAGCAATCCTCCATCAATCACGTCCTTGTCTCAGAGTCTATTCTCAGGCAACCTGACCTGAGAGAGTAACATAGCAGAAGAAGAGGAGGATTATACATTTAGGTTGTGTTGTTTGAAGCCACCAACTACACGGTCATTTGTTACAGCAGCAATAGGGAACTAATACACCTGGACTATAATTTACTGCACAGAGTTTGTTCCTCCTTAAGACGTTGACTGGGGGCAGCTGTGCAAGAATGTAAACTCCCAGACACTCTCTGGTCTGGTGCATCTGAGGATAATTGGCTGATGAAGTTTGCAGGTGTGAACAGTTAGGAGGGAAGCATGCAGAACCTAGAGAAAGCCATATGGAGCCAGGAAAGGAAATCTGGGCAGAGCACCAACCTTGGCTACACGTGTAACTAATTCCTTCCCAAAGACTCAGCTCTCCTCAGTCTGACGGAGGGGGCTCAGCTCTCCAGGACTCAGCATGCGTATTCCTCAGCATACAAACCCTCATTTCTGGTGTCTACGTTCTTTGTGACATAGTTATCTCTCTAGAGCCAGTCTCTTACCATCTCTCTAGACTGTCCTGTGTTGGGGGCAGGAATTTGTTGGGCTGCTGCCTGTACTGGTTTGCTGGCACTACCATAACAAAGTGCCGTAAATGGGGCCGGGGTGTGGGAGATGCTTAAACTACAGAAATATATCGTGTCACATTTCTGGAGGCTAGAAGTCTAAGATCAAGATGTCGGCAGGGTCGGTTCCTCCTGAGGGCTGTGAGGAAGAATCTGTTCCATGCCTCTCCCCTCATTTCTGGTGGGTGCTGGCAATATCTGCCTTCCTTGTCTTGTAGGTCTCTGCCTTCATCTTCACTTGGCGGTGTCCTTGTGTGTGTGTCTGTGGCCAAATTTTCCCTTTTTTCTAAGGACACCAGTCATGTTGGATTGGGGGCCACCCTACTCTAGTATGACCTCACCTGAAGTACATTTGCAACAACACTATTTTGAAATAAGGTCCCATTCTGAGGTATTGGGGGTGAGGACTTCAATATGTGAATTTGGGGGGGGGGGGGGCATAAGTCAACCCAGAACAATGCCCAAGGGCCTACGACCTTCTTACAGATTTCTCTGATGCTAACTCTCTGCCTTGATTTCTGTCTGTCTCCAGCTCCTGGACACGCTCTGCCTATCTTCCTGACTGGGGCAGCCCTGACATGTGGCATTGGACATACAGATACAGACTACTTCCCTGGCCCACCACCGACTGACCACCATCTTACCCTCACTTCTTCCTACTGTTGAGCTGGAATGCTTCCCAGCACTTGCAGCTATCACTCTGCTACAGTGTCAGCATTCAAGAAATATTCACTGAATTAGCTAATTGATTCGTTACCATCCAACAGGTGGTTTTGCTTCCAGATTCTGGCCTACTCAGGCTGCTGCGGGAATAGGCATTTGAGCCACACTCAGTCACAGCTTCAGACGTGACATTATGCAGCAGTGAGATAGCAGATAAATGACTAAGAATCCATAATTCTGTAACTTCGGTGTTGCAGGCCAGGTTATACGTGGCAGCAAAGCAAGAGAAACACATAGCTTTCTGATAAGTCCATAAAGAAGATAAGATCACTCGCAGTCCCCAACTGCGAGTTCACTCTATAATTGCCTAGATCTGCATGTCCATCTGCTCCCCTCCTCTCCCTGTTCTTCTCTCCTTTCTTAGATGTCCATGCTCCTCACCTTCCACCTCCATCTCTATTTCAACATCATCACAAGTGTTCCAGAAATCCTAACTTCATCACAGATACATTTGGGGTGAAGACACGAGATTACTATCCATTTTTGAGATGTCAATATACACGAAAGGCCATGAGCCAATCAAAGATAGGAAAGTAGGAAGTAATTTCATTTCCTGCTCCTCTAAGAGTTCATTATTTCTTTTCCTATATTGTTTTTATTAAATAGCAAATATATAGATAAGAATGTTTTCATTTATGTCAAGATTATAAAGAAAGTCTAACAAACGTGAAGGCCCAAAAACCCAGATTGAAACAATTGCAATGAGTCAAAAGCAGCATTTCATTGAATTCCACCATTTATTTTTTTTCCATGACTCACTTAACTCAGGGGAAAATACCCAAAAGAGAAAATACCTCACACCTCCACACTTGACCTAGTAGCTTTACGTCAGCCCAAGTTCACACTCTGCGAGTCATGGCTGGTGGGGTAAACTCTTTGTTCCCACCAGTTGTCTTAGATCCTCCTTACTTTATTTGTATTTTGTACCCATTTCTACTCAGCCTCAACCCTTTGAACTCTGTCTTCTCTGTTCAGCTCCAAGTCCACCCTTTGTATTTATTGACTGTTCATCGTGGGAGTTTTAGCCACAGCAACATTTTGACGTGAACCTACTTATCTAGAATTTTCCCAGAATTCCATCTTTTTATCAATTCTGAATATCTGAAATCTTCACAGGTCCCATTCTTCTGTCTGTTGTGTCTGTAGGAGCTGACTCTCCAGCCTGGCTCACTTAGCTTGTGTGACAGCCTCAAGACTGAACATAGAAACCCTGCCCAAGTTTCAAACCTGCTGCCCTGTGGAATTCAGACTCAAGACTGCAAACTCAACTCTTACCCAAGTCTCTAGATGATATATAGATAGATAATAGATAGGTATGTAGGAAGATAGATAGATAGATAGATGATACATAGGTAGGTAGATGATAGGTAGGTGGATAGATGATAGGTAGGTAAGTAGGTAGATAGATCTCCTCTTGGTTCTGATTCTCTGGAGAACCCTGACTAATATACCTTCTAATTCACAAATCTCTAGGGTGAGTGGGTTTTGACAGAGCTAATTCAAGATTGGCAGCAGAACGACGCCAGGAGGCAGGGGCAGGGGCAAGTGAAGAACCCCAATGTCAGGCCTTCTGTGGGGTGGCTGCACAACTACCAAGGGGATTACTTCTCAGGCAACTTAAATAGGCCTCCCCTGAAAGAACAAGAAATCCCCTGAGGCAGGTTCCTGGGGGACCCAGAGAAGTGCTGCTAAGTGCCACCACCCCTGGGAAGGCACTCAGAGGCGGATCCCCTGAGATCTTCCCTTGTTCAATGGACTGAGTGAGCCCTGGGGACTTGGAGTCCAGTTAGTGAGAGCACCCAGGAACCAGGGAAAGGGGGTGGGAGAGGGAAGAGAAGGCACACAGTCTGCATGTTGGGCAAGAGAAAACCCCACTGTATGGAGTTGGGTCTCTGATTTTCATATATTCCCTCTGCTACCCTCTGCCTCAAGATGGAATCTGAAATGTACAGTTCTGGAAGCTTCTAGGTGGGTCCCCTATGATTCTCTTGCCATGCTCTCATCTTCTCACCAAAACTGTGCTTGTTTGATTAGGGCCTGCCTGTGCCATTGGATGCTCCTAGTTTCAGGAGCTTGATTCTCAAAGAGAGGCTGCAACAAATGGCTCCAGAACCTCAGCTGGGTCTCCAAAGACAGTTGGGGGTTGACTCAAACTTCCAAGAAATGCTGTACAAAGTCAAGAGCTATTCACGAGAGGAGCTCACAAGATGGCGAAATCAGGGCTGGCTGAGAAGTCCAGAAATCTTCCTAAGTCATGCTTTGGAGACAGGCTTCAATTTGAGTAGTTGAGGAATAGGATAAAGGACACATCTTAAGGGAACAAATGGCAGTATCTTGGGGGAAGGATGGAGGCAGAGAGGAGACAAGACCCCCCTGCTAGATCACGGAACACAAGTCAGGAAGTTGTCGGAAATAAACGTGGGGACCACCAGAAAGGGCTATATGTTAGCTTTTCTCTTCTCGATGGCCCCTCAGGCATTTGGAACTGTTCTCCCTGACTCTCGCCTCACACCTGATCCTAGTCATTCTCTGAGTGACATTGCTGACCATTCCCAGGCTGAAGCTTTACCGTGATGCTTGGTAATGTTGGCCCAGCTCCAACCTCAGCTGCTCTTAAGAAAACTCCTGATTCTTCACACTGTTACTTGGCTTCACTCTGCCTTCAAAATTGACTTGGCCCCTTGAGCAAGCCCCCCTTGGTCTACGCATGAGTGAGGAGCAGACCTCTGGGACGTGACCACCCCAACCACTGTGCCTAACTTCTCCACTGGACATCTTCTCCTGAGTCTCCACCATCAACAGTTGTCATTACAGCTCACATTCTAAATGCTCATTATTTGCAGTTTTAATAGAGATGCAAATCCAGATTATAAAAAGCACTTTCAAAAATAGAACGTCTTTGCATATAGAATAAAGCAACACACACACACACACACACACACACAGAGTTTATAAAATGCCTGTTTGTAAAATGAAGCTGCATCCTCCAAGCTATGAATCATACTGTCCCCAGAAAGTGGTGCCACTTTGCTGTGACGGCGTGACAGGGTCAGTGAATCAGACTGCTACGAGCCTGTTGAGAAAGTGCAGCCTTGCGGGATGAATTAACTGGTCATTTCCGCCTGTCACTAATTTCCCTTGCTGGGTGAGCAACAGCTCTATTAATCAGCAAAGACCTTGATTGGTACAGCTCCTCTATCTTCAGATTCAGGTGTGCCCGTGGTGGCTTGCAGAGCACGACAGGGGTGCTGGGCCGGCCAGCCTGCTGGCGGCTGCAGGAGCGGGTCAGTGAATTTGATTATACTGCTGTTCGGTCTGAGTGTCTAGCTTTGGGTTTTTTTCCTCTCCCTAAAGAGTGGTGTGATTACTTTATGCCAAACCACTCAAGGATAATTCATACTGTCAGGCAACCCTTGTGTTTGCCCATTATCCGACAGTTTTGGGCTCACTTCATATTCCAGAGTGGCGTGATATAATGTAATGCGATTTGAAATACTGTAAAGCAATAACCAAAGTAACACAGTTTGACATCTTGAATCTCAGAGGAGGCATACACACTCTGGCTACACTGTATTTCCACCTGCCCAGTACCTGCTACTTGATACTCTTCGACTTTCTGAAGCATTAGCTGTTTTTAAATGCAGTTAGAAGAATGAGGCCTTGGCAAAGGAACTTCCTTACGCTTGGAAAGAACAGTCAGTGGCTTATCAACCCCACATTAAGGCTCAGCTGTGGAGACACCCTGTGCCCACATGTATGGCACACTGTAGACCGAATAGTCAGTGCGCATGCCATGTCTCACGATGAGACAGTGCTGGCTCATTTATGGGAGCCGAAAAGTTCTTTGTCCATCACACCTACCCAATCAAACCACAACAATTTACTGGTTACCTACTATGCATAAGACTTTCAGAGGAAATAGCAGGTATGTGAACTGGAAGTCAGATGGGTTATGGTGGGACCTACCAGCTGGCTTAGAGCAAATGTGGTTTAAAGCTTTGAGAATATGCTGGATCAAAGCACCAGGCTTGCTTGCCGAACTGATTTATTTGTTCTTTGCAGGAGCCAAAAGCACGGGTGGGGGGCCAAACAGGGAGTAGTAGTCTCAGCCTCCCTTAGCAGCTCGAAGTTCTGGAAAGCCAAGAAAACTTGCTGCTTCAGCATTCAGGCCCAGATTTGGCACAGAGCCCATTCTAAGGAAAGGAATAAATTCTTGAAAACAAAGAAACTCTCCACAATCTTTTCTCCTTCTCAAACTATTACCCAATCCATCTTTTCTTTCACTGTGAACATTTTAAAACAATAGTCCCTGCTTGCTGAATCCATTTTCTCACCTCCTCTGTTCACACCAGCCCCTGCAACCCCACTTCCCATCGGGTCACTCCAGTGGGTTTCTAACTGCTCCCTCTTCCCCCTCCCCTGCACTTGACCTCTGAGCTGCTCCTGAGAAGTGGACCACCTTGTCCTTCATAACACAGTCCCATTCCACAGCCTACCTCTCTGTTTCTCTCTCACCTCTCAGACTGCTTATTGTAGGTCTCCTCTGGGGCTTGTTCGTTCTCTCCCAAAGTGCTGTGCTTGGCTCTCTTCTTTTTCTGCTCTACACTCTACAAGGGTAAATGTGCCTGTTTCCCCATTGACTTCAGCGCCACATTTGCATTTATGACTCCCAAATCCCTACCTCTAGCACAAACCTGATTCCCAGCTTCTAGGCTTGGAGTTCTAGCTGGGCATCAGCTAGACAGCTCATCTCTGCCTCTCCTTCTAACTGACGCCAGTATTGGAGGCGGCCAATGTTCAGTGTGGGGCTGTTCGCTCTCCCTCAGCTCTCCTGACCCAGCGGCAGAGGACTTCCTTGAGTTCCTTGATCATGCCAACCCCTTCCTCAGCTTCTGGCTTTTCAACTTTGAGTCCTCTCCACTTGAAATGTTCCTCCCCCAAATCTTCACATCCTGTCCTCAGATATCACGTCCTTGAAAAGGCCTTCCCTGATCCCATGCTTATTCTAGCTCACCACCTATCAAATTTAGTAGTTATTTTACTTACTTATTTATTGTCTATCTCCACTGCTGGAATGTAAATTGCATGAGGGTAGGTGCTTTGTCTACCTTACAGACTGATTTATTCCCAGCACCCATTAGGGATAGTCAGTGCTACATGAATATTGTTAAATAACTGATTCCTGATAACTCCCAAAATTTTATATTCAGCACAGACCTCTTCTTTGAGCTACAAATTGATGTACCCAATGACCCATTTGGCATTACCTCTTGAGTCTCACAGATAACTCAAACATATCATGTCTAAACCCATATTCTTGATTTTTCTCTTGTTCCCTCTCTGCTGTCATTAGAGTAAATGAATGGTGCCAGTTACTAGTTGCTCAAGCTGGAAATCTGAGAGCCTTCCTTGATCCCTCCCTTTTCCTCACTCTTGCCCATATCCACTTCATGATGAAGTCACAAGTACCACCTCCAAAATATGTCTCAAATCTTCTCTCCAGCTCCCTTCTATGCCACCACGCTTATTAGCCAAAGTTATCTCTAGAAAGAGCCTTCTAACCGGTGTCCCAGATTGCACATTTCCTCTACAGAGCACACAGAATTTTCTTTTAGAATTTAAATCTGGTGATGTCGTGTCCATACTTAAATACTTTTATTTGCATCCCACCCTCATGACATCCTACAAATTCCGGCATGTTATGTCCCTAGTCTTTCCTAGCCTCATCCCATGTTCTTCACCAACTATTCACACCGCTCTCCTTCCACTTCCTAGAATACTCAGAGCCTTTGCGTGTGCTAGTCCCTCTGAGAAAGACTCTGGTCCCTTCTCTCCAAGTGGCTAGCTCCCTCTGCCGTTGAGGCCCTGGCTTAAATGCTACCTTCTCAGTTTTCCAAACTGGGTCTTCCTGCACCACCATTCTTCTGTTTCTCTGTTACCTGTTTGTTTCCTTGTGGTGCCACGTGGCTCTCTTCTCCACTAAAAGGTAAGCTTGCCAGTCATAGTTGGCAGGTCTGTTTTATTCTACAACCTATACCCAACTCCCAGCATAGTTTACATGACGTGTTAAGTATTTATTGAACCACAGGAAAAAAGAAAGAAAGTCTAGAAGGAAGAAAGGAAAGAGAGAAAGAAGGAAAGAAGAAAGGAGGGAAAGGAGTTTCACAAATGCTTTTAGGCCAAATAAAAAATTTTCTCTTTCCGCATCATCATACAATCCACCAGGTTGTATCCTGAATGCATCCTGAATCCCCTGTCTTAGTTGATGGCATCACCATTCACCACGTTACTCAAGTTAAACATCTCAAAATCATTTTCATTGCTTCTTTCATCTCCTTTATCTAATGGGCCACCAAAAGTTATCATCTCTAAAACTCTAAAACTTCTCAAACTTCCCCCTCTTTCCCCATCTCCACTACCTAGTAACTCAGTTACAGCTTTTGTGATGTCTCATCTGGAAAACTACATGAGCTTCCTGGCTGGTCCCTGCTTCAGACCTGCTCTCCTGCCAAGATTCAAATTCTAAAATAGAGGTGTGATGTCACTTCTCTCAAAAACCTTCAATGGCTCCCCATTGACTGAAGGATTCTTTATCATGGCATTCAGAGCTCTTGGGATTCGGGCTATGCCTTCTATTTCTGCTCTTATCTCCAAGGGATACTAGAGATTCTCTCACTCTCCATCCTCACGGGCACCTTATCCTCCCCAAGCTTATGCATGCGGCCAACCTTTGTCTTACCATCTTCCCATAAATTAAGTAAAACGTAAGCGTTTTTACATAAACTTTTAATCAGTAGTTGGACTTCTCATATGTTTTATAACACAGGAGCAACTAAACTGTCTCTATGTTGAGCACTTACTTTGTGCTAGCCTTTATATACTGAGTGCTTACACACACTCTGTAAAATAGATACTACTATCATCCCTACTTTGACAGAATAAGAAGCCAAGCTTAAATAAATGGAATTCTTTACCCAGGTCACCCAGTTTGCAAATAAGAGAGCTAAGAATGTAACCCAGGTAAGTCTGACTCCACAGCTTACATTTATTTAAAGCACTGTTTGGTATACCCTCAAAAGATGGAGGTGCTATTTGATTTATCTTTAATGCTCAATATCTAGGCTACAGTAGACAATCCATAAATGTTTGTTGATTGAAGGAGAGAGAATGGAAAATCATCAGGCTTCCCAAGGTTCACAAGGGAAACCAGGAGCCTCCTTTGTAATTTGACTGAAGCAACTATTCAGTCAACATTGAATCAAATGTGAATTGAATTGAGTTACCCCAAGTAATAGAGCTAGATATGTCTCCTGAATTGAAGACAGAAAACTCCCTTCTATATGACTTTGCAACTTATCACTGTCAGAAAGGCTGAGCAGGGAGAGCTGGGGCTGAGCCGGCATACACAGCAGAGTCTGGAAAATAATCAATTGAATTCAAACCACCATACATCATGGATGTTTCAAGCCAGAAAGGACCTGGGAGATCATCTGCTTCTCTTCCTTCATTTGACAGAAGGAGAAAATAAGGCCCTGCAGGGGGTGTAGCCTCCTCTAAGTCACCTAGGTTAGTGGAACCTTAGGATGAGGGACACACTGGACCATTCCCTGTCTCTTCCAGACTAGCCCATTGCTTGCCATAAAGTAGCCCTCAGTTGGCAAAATGCCTCATATATTATTCTCTTTCTTCCTAAATATTTTTTAGATAAATATCCAACTTTTTTATTACCTTGTATGCCTATTTAGAACTTTTACTTATTCTTTAAGTAAGGGTTATACTGTTTTTCTTTAAAGGATTATCTGTTTAAATGTTGTGCTTAAATTTGGGGCAGAGAGGGGCAGTGAAATAAGGTGATTTATAGCATCAGCCAGCAAATAAAAGCTATTTGCTTATAGAACTTACACTTCAGATATGGAACATGACCTTTCTAGCTTTCACCCCAGCAAACCATAATAACACTAAAACTCTCCCTGTTAAGATAAGGGAGACCAAGTGGAAACCAAGATAGAAGAGGTGGGATTTAGATGGCAGGAGAATGGCACTGAAATACCACATCAACTGGGATGGTTTCAACTGCAAGTCATCCAAACATGGCTTAGACAATAAAGAGAATATATACCAGCTCATGCAACTGAAAAGTCCACAGGGAGCACTGGCATCAGGTGAGGTTTGCTCTAGAAGTATAAATGGTACATCCAAGACTCAGTTTCACTTGCCTCGCAACTGAGTTTACAAAGATGAAAAAAACATAGGTAGCTATCCTCAAGGAGCTCACTGCCTACAGAGGGAGACAGATACATTATGGCCATCTTCTAGAAACAGCCATCTGTGCACACTGAATCCACTTCCTCACCACCTATTCACCCCTCAGCCCATTATGAGTCCATAACGAGAGATATGCACAGAGCACTTGAGAGCTGAGAACGGGGGACTTTCTGAGACTGAGCATGGCACCGAGGTTTCCTCCTCAGAGAGGTCAGGAGGTATGTCTGAATTTTTAAAGAACTAGTTAAAATTAGTCTGAGACGTAAAGTGTAAGAGGAACTAGTAAGCACAAGGGCAAAGAGATAATATTAGTGGGTCATGGTAGGGAATTACTGACTATTCAGTGCTGATAGAGAACAATCCAGAAAGGAGAAGGGAAGAAATAGACAGCCCTAGATAGCAGAAGGCCTTTCATACAGGATGGAGAGACACAAAGCAGATGACAGGCCACCTTCTAATGAATTAAAACAAACGTAGATTTGGGATTTTCAGCATATGGGACCTGAGAATGAAGGGATTCACACAGGTAGAGTTTATAGAATGAGAAAAGAAGGTGGAAATGATCTGATCCCTGAAGAAAGCCGTATTTAAGAGATAGGCGTGGGACAGGGCCCATGAGATAAAGGACAAGTAAAGGCAGGACTTAGTTGTCACATGAGAGCAAAAGATTCTTAACCATGTACACTTCCTCTGAAATAATACTCAAATTTTTGTTTCTCAGTAAGTATTTTTTTATGGAGAAAGGATCCACAGATTTCTTCAGAAACTCAAAGATATCTGTGACCCAAAATTGACAAAGAATCACAGGCAAAAAAAATCAAAAAGGAAGACATGACAAACAGTTTTAAACGCCCCCCCAGAGGACCAGTCATATGAAAGGTGGAACTGGGAAATATCAAGGTCACTGTGGCCTTAAAAATTACTGCGTCGATGGTGGGCAAAGGGCGGAGATTAAGGCCCTATCACAGGGGGCTGATAAGTGAACAGGAGGTGAGAAAGTGGAGGCAGCATGTCTAAACTACTGTTTCTAGAAGTTTGACCTTAAGAAAGAGGTGAGAGATTGGGACAGTAACTAGAAGTGAACAGTGGAGCCTAGAGGGTGGTTTTTAGAACGTGGACGAGTCAATCATGTTTATGGCTTAAGGGAAGGGATCAGTGAAGTAAGTCTGGAGGTTTTTGTAGGCCCAGAACTCTGACCAAATCTTTCTCAGCCCAAAAAGTATAGGTTTCTGGGTCCAGCAATTTCTTGGAAAGTATTCCATAGCCACACTTAACATCGTTTTTACGGTCAGTTAAAAAGAGGACAATGGGGCATCCTTCCCACAAATTAACTTTTTTCCTTTGTCCCACAAATCTCTTGCTGAAGGCCCATCTGAGAAGGCTGTTTGCAACCCCCTAACATTCCCCTGCTCTTATACCAAAGAAGTATGTTATCAAATGTCAAAGATAGAGCATTATGCTGTGATATGAGAGAGGCACAAGTTTTCTTTCTCCTTAAGATATACAGACAAAATGTTAGTCTACATTGAAAAATCCAAAATGTTTCTTCTTGATACCCCAAAATAAAGCATTTGGCAAACACCAAATGTAGTACAATATTTGTATTAGTCAGCTATTGCTGCAATAAAGCTACATAACAAACCACCACCAAAACAGTAGCTTATATCAACAAACATTGATTCTCACACTTAGGGTTCTGTGGGTTGAGTATGAATTCACTGATTTGGGCTGGGCTCAACCAGGTGGTTCTGTCCCAGAACAGTTTGGGTTGACATCTACTCGATGTGCATTCTTTCTGAGATCCAGATGAAGGGCCAGCAGCTACCTGTGGAAGATCTTTCAGTGTACAACACCAGAGCACAGGGGATGAGCAGAAACATGCAAGGCCTCTTAAGGCCTTGGCCTGGAACTGGTCTCTTGTAAACTTTGCCTACATTCCATTAGCTAAAGCAAGTCACATGGTCAAACTCAACATTAACGGTACAGGGAAAGATAGTCCACCCTGTCTATAGTGGAAGCTGCTGAAAGGCAAATGGCAAAGGCCATGGATGTATAATTCTAATACAAGGAGGGGTGAATAATTGTGAACAGTGATTCAATCTATCACAGTATAAACGAGTATTTGGGAGAAAAGAAGAGTCAGGATTTTCATGCACGTTAATGATTATCTTTTGCCTTTTTCAACATCCAACACTCAATGGAATCGACCACCATGATTACACACATATACACACACCTTTCATGTTGTTCATGTTCACAGTCCTACTCCCTGGTGTGAGTGTACCATTGTGGAAGGCATCTTCTGAGGAGGTGATGTGGTATAGTGGAAAGAGCCCTCTACTAGAAGTCAAAAAAGCTGGGTTCTGGTCCCAATTCTGCCACCTATTGATGCATCATTTAGGCCTAAAATAGAAAGACCTTGAATCAGTCAAGAGACTGAGCTTGAAATGGTCAGAGCCAAGATGAGAGAAGATGGGTTGAATAGGAAACCCTTCCCTACCCAAGTTAGATTGACAGTCAAGAGTCTACCACACCAAGCACTTGGGTTTAATAAAATAACAATCCTCCAAACAACAGAAGAGAGCCTTGGACATGTGATATTGTTCCCAATGCATGTGCATGGAGAAAATAATGACAGTAGATTTTATACTCAGGACCACACCATCTAGGGAAAGTAACACTAATCCTCAGAGGCACCAAGGAGCAGACAGGTCTTCTAGTGTGTGCTGTTGGGTGTAGCAGAACCGGGCCCAAGTAGACAACATTCACCTGGGTGTTTGTGGGACATTTCACCTGCTGGCAGAAGCAAACCATGTCCCAAAACAGAGTCATATAAAGAGATCACAGCATACCACATGGTTCAAGTGTAACCTTCCTGACCATTCCATCCATGTTTTGCAGGAAAATCTAGGTTTTCTCTGTTGGAGTGTCCTGCACCCACTTTCAGTGTATAATGGAGCTTCCTGGCCTTATGTGCCTAAGCACCTGGCATCCTGAGTAAGGGTTGTATTGTGACAAGATATTGATCTCTTGGGTCCTCTGAGTGGCCAGGCAGGGCCTAGGATCCACGGAGTTCCCAGACCCATGGCCTCCAGTCACATGCGGTGTACTCTGTTTCCCACAGTATCATGCAATATCATCATTTTCTATGTGTGCCTGACATGAGAAAGGTTGGGAAGCACCGGTATCTACCCTCAAAAAGGTTAAAAATTTCAAAGGCACATTCTAACATTTGCTGAAGAACCAGTAGACTTCTCCACCTGGCTTCCAAGAGAGAACCAATCCCTAATTCCCTGAGGTATCCATCATATGCAACAAATTAAATTCTCTTCTGGCCATCTAGAAAGGTACTCATCATGTTCTGCTTGAAGAAGAATTGAGAAAATAGTCACTCCACCCAGTTCCTGTGTTCTGTGGTTCAGATGAGGAGCCCACTTGAGAATAACCACATGACTGCTTACCGTTTACTTCAATGGATTCCAACTTAAAAAAAAAAAAACTAGCTGTTTGTCAGGTAGACCCAACTTCAAAAAAACTAGCTGTTTGTCAGGTAGACCCAACTTCATTCAAACATCTAATTCAACAAAATAAACATGGCACCTATATAGATGTACGTGGGACTGCATGAATGCTCTTACTCTCTTCAATGGTTTGACATTTTTTGTAGACATTTTCTTTTATCTGAAATGGGAAAATTGGCTTCTTTCATTTTTATAGAAAAAGAAATGGAGAGGAGGGGGTTCCATAAGGGGCAGTGGCTCGCCTCTCATGCTGGTTACCTGCAGAGTAGTGGAACCAGGGTCTCTTGACCCTAATGGAGCACTCTCTCCCTTCCTCTGCTCTTTTTCTGTCAAAAGCATGGTTTCTGATTATCTTCCATTAAATGCATCATTCACATTCACTCTCCAGAGAGCACTTCTGAAGCATCCTCATTCTTTTACCCAATCACTTAGCATGGTTGCTCTGTGAAATCTGTGGTTTGGAAACCTTCTTGTTGCTCCTAATTATTCCACTTCTTGGATTCCTAGGATGTGTGCACCTGATAATCAAGAGTTATTCACTGGAAGTCTTCATTACATTTGATGTGGATAATACAAATTTTACTCATGAAACGCTACTCAGGGTCTCATTTTTGAATGAAGACATTGATTTACTTACATTTTCAGAACACACACAATAGGCGGAGAATTAAAATAATGGACACAACTAATAGAAAACAGGTGTGACTCTGAAACTTAAATGGTGCATTCTCCATTCTTGGAGCAATGCTGGGAGAAGAATGTTTACCATACAACAATAGAGACAGTGAAAAATAAAGTGAAATAAACAATAAATTCTCATTGAATGAGTGCAACTTCCCAGCTGGAGCCTGTCTCAGCATCTAGCAGTGCAACCAAAAATGCACACACAAAGACTGCTAAACTAGGTTGGTTTTATTTCCCCCGGAGACTGGGAAGAAGATGGCAAGAGTGTAATTTAATTTTTGTAAAACGTTTTCTAAACAAGTTCAGGGGCTGTATCATTTGAGTTGACAAATTGAATACCAGGCCTGAAGTTCTTGTAATAAGGTGTATGCCCTGGCTTCGTAAGAGAAACTCATCACTCAAATCCACAGCTGAGAAGGCAACAACACTGAAGGGAGATGCACAAAGAACCACAGGCCAAACCTTCAGACAGTTCCTGATGTGTGACCAGCGAAGGGCTGGGGATTTAACCTCTGACCTTCAGTGCCCAGAAGAAGCTGGAAGTGGTAAGGACTAACATGAGTGGTTATTTTGGGCGTCCTGTGTCCACTCATGCTGTAACACTGAATTAGCTCCACAACCCATTTTGGCTGAGTGGCCACCATGTTTGAAGAACCTCTTTTCCCCCTATTCTAAGCTCTGAATTACACTCTACCAAATTGGCCTAATTTCTTTCGTGGTGCATTTCTGCAGGTGTCATTGCACAGATGGATTGAAATAGCTTAGGGAACTGAGATGGGACAAAAACCAGTCTTTTTTTCTTTTTAAGACTGATAACATGGAAAATCCAGGTCTAAATAAGGGCAGAGCTATAGGCTGAATGTTTGTGTCCCCCCAGAATTCATGTGTTGAAGCCTAATCCCAAATGTGATGGTATTTGGAGATGGGACTTTGGGAAGTGATTAGGTCATGAGGGCAGAACCCTCATGAAAGGGATTGGTGCCCTTATAAAAGAAACCCCAGAGAGCCCCTTTGTCCCTTCAGCCAGGTGAGGACATAGCGAGAAGGCAGCAGTCTGTAAACCAGGAAGCAAGCCCTCACCAGATATCAGATCACTCACTTGCACATGCTGACACCATGAACGTGGACTTCCCAGCCTCCAGAACTGTGATACATAAGTTTCTGTTGTTTGTAAGCCCCCTAGTCGATGGTATTCTGTTGAAGCAGCACAAAGGGACTAAGGCAGGGGGAGAAAGAGTGAAAAGCTTGTGAGATAAAAATGAAGGCGCTTACGAACAAAGGTGACCATGAAGGGCACCTGTAGACCCCATCCACCTCTCTCGTTCATTCCAGCCTTCCCCCCACTCAAGAGTGTCCAGTTACAGATCCTCAAATACCCTCCTAGGAACAATAAGAGCCAAAAGTTTGGAAGGAACCTTCCAGGTCATCTAGTCCAATTTCGTATGCAAGGTGGTACCCACTGCAGCTATGATTCTCAAAAGGCATGAGGAACTTGTTTAAAATGCAGATCCCTGAGCCTTGCTGCCAAATACTCTGATTCAGTAGATCTAAGGATGGGCCCCTTATTAACATGGTCCCCAGATGATTCTAAGGCAGGAGATCTGCTGAACACACTTTGGGGAACGCTAACCAAAGCCTCCAGGCCACACCAATGCTTCAAAATCTCTAGGGATGTGGCTTTCCCTTTCTGGCAGGCAGCCAACCCCCAGATAGATCTGATTATCAGAAAGGTCCTGCTTGTTCTTCAGCCCGTCGATGCCAGCTCTACATTCTGGAGCCACATGCAACAATCCCCTCTCCTGCAATGGTCCTCCAGAGATTAGAAGACAGTTCACTGGCCCATCATCCTGAGATTTCCCTCCTCCGTTCAGCTGCTTTCAGTGACTCCCCACCTCAATCAGAATAAAGTTCAAACTGCTCACCACGTAAGACCCACCACGATCTGGCCGGTACCTGCCTCTCTCCAGCCCCATCTCTCTTCAATCCTTCCCCCACACGTTAAATTTCCACAAAAACCGATAGCGGTTGCCCATACACATTGCCATCCCTGTTACCACGTCTTTGCTCATGGATTTTCACATGTAAGGCATTTCTCTGCACTCCTCCCTCCTTCTCCACCTTCTCCTTGAAGTGGTAGAACTTCAACACCCACCTCAGGCCTCGTGGCCACTAAGAAAGCTTCCTCACCATCACAGAATGGGCTAAAGGTGTCTGCTGTGTGACGCCTACCACCCCAGTCAAACTAAAGTACGACATTAATCCCCATCATATTAGAATTATCATTTTCTCTGTCTCTGCTGGTAGATTTAAGGACATAAACTTCATCTTATTAGTTCTCATGTCCCTATCCAGTGTCTGACGCACAGAAATGACTCAGTGGATGTTTGTTGAGTTGAACCAAATCCTCCAGGGCATGAACACAGAAGATAGACCTTTAGCCAAGCAGCCTCCCCCTTGATCACATCTCTTCAAAAGATCAATCATGTCTTGACCCTCCACTGTGTGGCAGCCACTGTGTGATGCCAGGGGGACACCAAAGCAGACAAATGTCACTCTGTCTTAAGGAGGAGCATGCGAGTCCTATCAGGAAGACACGTCTGTATGATACAATGTAAAAATGTGTAAGTTTGACAAGATGGTATGCAAACAAAGGTGAGGGGGGCCAAAGCTGCCTCAGAGGGTCAAGGAAGAAGGGTAGAGTAACATTTTTCACTCATTCAACAAATATTTATTGAAACCGATATACGCCAGTGAAAATTCTAGTTATTGGATAATTTAGGCATAAACAAAGCAGATGAAAATCTCTTCTGTCACGGAACTTAACAGCCTAATGAGTGAGAGAGAGAATGAGATAAATAAGTAAAACAGACAGTATTTTAAATAGTGATAAAGTCTCGGGAAGAATTAGGAACAGGAAAGGGGATGGAAAGTGGGGACAGTTTTAACAGGGTGGACAGAGAACACCTCCAGTACAAGCAGCATTTGAGGCAAGGCGTGAAGGCCTGCGGAGCGTGCGGGCAGGGGGTGGTCCACAGCCACTGAGAGCAAGCAGGCTGTGCGGTTATCACATGGCTTTGTCTTTCTTCAGTGCTTTGGGGAGCCACTGCAGGGTCTTGAGGAGAGAAGGCACATGGTCCAACTTTCACTGCAAGAAGGCATTGTGGCTGTGCTTTAAGCACAGACTGGAGGGAGCAAGAGCCCACTAGGTTCCGGGCCCTGGGATATGCAGGTCGAACCCGAGAGACAAGTTCTCTTGTTCCTTTTGTACTCAGAAAGGGTAAGTAAGGAGCTCATGGTCACACAGCCAACAAGTGGTAGGTCCGAAATTCATGCCAGGCCTCCATGGCTTCAAATCCACGCGCTCTCCCCACAGCAGCGCTACCTCTCCCGAAGCCCCAGGAGCAGGGGCTCACTCCCGCAAAGACAGCGGGAACAGCCTGGGGAGGGGCAGGGCACCAAGGGGCAGGAGTGGCCACAGCCCACACAGCGGTGTGTGCCATGCTGAGTCAGGAAGCAGCCCTTAAGCCAAAGTGGCATGGTCTCTTGAGTCCCCATCTGGCTCCATTTTTGTCCCCAGGCCTCAGTGCCTCCACTGAGTGCCTCCTCTCTCCTCTGGCCCAAGTATAGTCAAAAAATAATAATAATAATCCCTTTGTAATTTTAATTTCATTTTAACACCCAAAGTGGGTTGATATTTCTAAATTGAAAGATATTCAGGGATAAGAAAGGAAATCATTGTAGAAACCACACATAATATCCAAATAGGTAAGTCCACACATGCTGCCTGCTTCTAAGGGCTGCTGCCACTTCTTGGAAACACATGCTCTGGGTTCCTTCCCATCCAGTTCTCTCTCCTTTCTCTCGCCTGCCTCTTCCTGGGCCCGGGCCCTGCCTGCTCACCTTATCCAAGCAGGTCCTGTCAGCCCCCGTGGCTGCACCCACTTTATTTCCTTCCTGGCCCTCATCACACCCAAAATCATTTTAATCATGTCACGTTTGTTTGCCTTCAGTTTCTTCTGATAGAAAGGACATTGCCCAAGGTCAGGAGGCAGGTAGGGCTTGATGCACTCCCAACACTTGACACAGACCTGACACGTGTCAGGCATTCCATAAATGTTTGTCGATTGTTGCTGCTTTGTAAACCTCCAGGCAAGGGTAAAGGACCTTTCTTCAGCAAAACATGTTCTTCTTATCTCCCAAGACTTCCAACGGGTCTTCCTAATTTTTGCTCAAAATTTGACTAAAATCCAATGAATTCTTCAGCCCTTTAGGCTCTGATTACCTTCTCAGCCCGCTTTTGGAGTCTTCTGAAATTTAGCCATTCGGGAGAAACCCTGACACCTCCCACCAAATTCCACGGAAGAACAGGGTCTCAGCCAGTGTAGAAGCCCCTCCCCTCATACCTTGGTGCTCCCAAAGCTGAGGATACAAGGAAAAGCCAAGATGAAACGTGGAGGCCCTGCAGGGGCTGTGAGAAGCTAAGTGTGGAGCAGATCAATGCAGATCCACCCAGGCTCAGCACCCCTCTCTGCGGCCCAGTTTGAACAGAAATGAGACTCAAATAATATAAGAATCAAATAATATAGGAATCACCTAGTACACCCAGCCCTTGGTTTCTATGTCATTTCACAAAATCAAGAAAGAAAAAATTTGTATATTAAAGGAAAAACGCTTCCTCCACTCACACTTCTGACACCAAATGTGTGGGGCTTTTCCTACACCAAAAACCAGTTCTCTAACACTCCAGACATCAACTGAGTGTCATATAATTCAACTCAGTTCTGACACTATCTACCTGGAGTTAGCATCAGACCCCATAGGCTAAGGGCTCAGTCACACAAGACTGCTCCCACTTTAGATGTCAATCACAAGTCACAGGCCTCCAGGACTTCTGACTGATTTGGTTCCACATCAGGGGTTCCCACCAGCTCCATCTCAAGTTCAGTTATTTGCTGTAATGACTCATAGAACCCAGGGAAACACTTTACTTACTACTAATGGTTTATTATAAAGGATATAAATGAACAGCCAGATGAAGAGGTACATAGGGAGAGGTCTGGAAGAGTCTCAAGATAGGAGCTTCTGTCCCCATGGAGTTTGGGATGCGCCACCCTGCCAGCAGGTGGATGTGTTCTTGTTTACCAACCTGGAAGCACTCTGAATCCCATCATTTAGCGTTTTTATGGAGGTTCCATTATATAGGCATGATTGATTAAATCACTGGCCATTGGTGATTAACTCAATCACCAGCCTCTCTCCTCTCTGGAGGTCAAGCCCTCCAATCACATGATTGGTTTCTCTGGCCATCTGCTCCCATCCTCCAAGAGTCACCTCATAGCATAAACTCAGGTGTGGTTGAAAGGGGCTTATTATGAATAACAAAAATACTCCTCTCACTCCCATCACTAGGGAAATGCCAAGGGTTTTAGGAGATCTGTGTCAAGATCCAGTGATGATGATTAAATATAAGAAAAGATGCTCCTAACATCTTTATAGCTCAGGAAGTGTGATGCTTATTTGCGAACTTGACCAGGCTAAGTAAGGGATGCCTAGACAACTAGTAAAACATTATTTCTGGGTGCGTCTGTCAGAGGATTTCCGGAAGAGATTAGCATCTGAATTGGTGGCCCTCCCCAGTGCAGGTGGGCACCATCCAATCCACTGAGGACTGGAATAGAATGAAAAGGCAGAGGAAGGACGAATTCACTCTCCTCCCTCTACTGGAGCCGAGACGTTTCTCTTCTCCTGCCCTCGGACCCTGGTGCTGCTGGTTGTCAGGCTGTCAGGAGCAGAACAGGACTTGCACCACCTGCCCGCTAATTCTCAGGCCTTCAGACTTGGACTTAATTATACCACTGGCTTTCCTGGGCCTCCAGTGTACAGCTGGCAGATTGTGGGACTTCTCAGCCTCCATAACCATGTGAGCCAATTCCTATAACTAATCTCCTCTTATATGGAGATATATATAGACAGATAGATATAGATATAGATATATAACTATATGTGTCCTATTGGCCTGTTTCTCTAGAGAACCCTGACTGATACAGGAAGCTACAAGAGTTTTAGAAGCTCTGTGCCAGGAACCAGGGCCAGAGACCAGACATATACTTCTTATTCAGATATCATTCAGCTCAGTTTCATTCTTTTATAGAAAACAAAAAAAGTGAGACCAGAATGGCATGTCTCGCTCAAGTTCAGACAGTGGCTGGTCCAGAAATGTGCCATCTGAACCCCCGGAGTGGACACTGTTGTGTGCTGCCTGGATCCTGCTTGCTTCCCAATAGCGAAGAGCATGGTCAGCCCCCCGCCCCCAGCTGTCAGCGCTTCCGGTCAGCTGCAGAAGTCCACTCTCTCCTGGTCACACTGCAGGGGTAGCCCGCATTCTGATCCTGAATGAGGTGGAGTTAGAAAGGCCTGGACATTTCCGTCTGAGCTGGGGCACTGGCAGGTAACACTGACTCTGGAGCTGCTGCTGCGTCGGCCAAAGCTTTGTGGGGCCTGCTCCACACCTCTGCTTCTTCCTGCCCAGTCCTGTCTCCTTCCCCTTCCTTTCAGGAGGGATCCCTTGTAAAAATCTTGCCCCCCAAACTTTGTCCCAGCATCTGCTTCTAGAGAACTCAACCTGAGACGCCCCAGTCTCTTGACTGCAGATCCACTGTTTGCCTTCATGAGCATCACAGATCTGCTTTTTTAAAGCCTGAATAACAGACCTTCAACACATCTACGCCTGAGGCAAAACAGGGCAGCAGATCACAAGGCTTCTGTTATGCCAAAATCTCTCCAAGGTAAGCACTGTGTGGAGGCATCTGAGCCCCTGGGGTTGCTGCAATTTATATTTAATGTGCAAACGCTCTGAGGAGGGCTGCGCGTAGAAGCCAGATCAAGACTTTTATCCTCACTGCGTCTCGGAAAAAATGTATTAGCTGGCTGTATATCGATATTCAGGAGGAGCAGAAAAAAGGAGGGAAAGAAAGAGAGAAAAAGGTCTGTTGCTACCAGATAAATCAAGAGGGCCCCTTGGAGCCAGGGCAGCAGTGGCTACTGTAATCTATTGTTACGCATCACCACCGGAGCGCTTGCAGAGCAACCACAGACCATGTCTGACATCGCCTTCGCTGACCTTTTCAATATTGCCCATGCACTGTGGAGCCCGGCTTTCCAGAGGATTTCAAATCCAATGTGCTCAGGCAGAAAGGGTCTGGCTTTGGGCAAACCCTATCAGTCTCTTCACGTTTTGCCTTGTCATTCTCATGTAAATTGTAATTCTTTATTAGCACGGCCAGTCTCCCGCCCAGGTGCAGGAGGTGCCTGCCCAATGGCAGCGAGGCCACATCTGCCTGCACAGAGAGCCCGCCGCCAGCAAGGACCCCAGTGCAGATCATCTCCCAGGGCAAGGAGAGGAGGCAAGCCGCCACTGCCCCACCCAGAAGCATGAAACAGGGGATGGGAAGCTCCAAAAGAAAAGGGGATCTACCCTCTCGACAAATTTTTAAGCGTACAATATTGTATTGTAAACTACAGGCACTGTGTTGTATGTGTTGCACAGCCGATCTCCATAACGTATTCCTGCTGCATAATTGAAACTGTATACCCACTGAACAGCGACTCCCCATTACCCCCGCCCCCAGTCCCTTTTCTGTGAGTTTAACTATGTGTTCTTTGTACAGACACACACACACACACAATGAGGCATGTGGAAATTTTTGGAGGAGATGATGGATGTGTTTAAAACCTGGATTGTGGTGATGGTTTCATGAGTGCATGCCTATGTCCAAACTTACCAAATTGTGTACAGCTTTTCGTATATCAATTATATCTCAATAAAGTTGATACAAAAAAAAGACATGTATAAATGATGATTCTAAGAATGCCTGTTGTATATATGAATAAGGACGGTGTTATTCAAGTGAAAGAATGTGTTCACCACACTGGTGCATGGAATACACTGTAAATGCACCTGTATAAAAGATATTTCTAAGAGTGCTTGAAAAATAAATAAAATAAAATAAAGTCTGGTTGAAAAAAAAGAAAAGAAAGAACTAAACTTTGCCATTTAGTCAGCTCTTTGGTTTTCTTTTTATAAATTCCCCCCTAGAAGATCATTCTCCCCATCTCTCAACTCCGTGCATTCCCCCACTGCCTTAGGAGGCAGGGAGGGCCCCAGAGGACTGGGGGATGACTGGCAGGGTGGACGTGGTGGTGACACCGTCGGCTACATAATCCTTCTCTGCCTTCCCTTCAGCTAAGAGCAAGGCCGGGGGACCAGGGAAGCCCGCTTGGTAAGACCCATTTAAGTTCCCATACCTGCCCATGGAAGTGCTCTAGGTCCCCTTGAGGGCAGGCTCGGTCCTTCCAAGCCTTTCTCTTATTCCTGCTCATCCTTTACCTTGCTTAAATACAGCGGTTCTCAAGGTGTGGTCCCCAGACCAGCAGCATCAGCACCACCTGGAAACTTGTTGGAAATGCAGATTCCCAGGCCTCATCTCAGACCTACTGAATCAGACACTCTGGGGTGGAGCCAAGCAATCTGAGTTTTGACAAGCTTTCCATATGACTCTGGTACATACCAAAGTGTGAGAACCCCTGCTCTGACAGAAGCTTTTCCTGTCTCTTTAGCCATATCTGCATTCAGCCTAGGGATGTTTAATCAGCTGAGGGAGGCAAGAGGAGATTCATCTCACCACTGTCACTCCCTGAGGTGGACATCTTGGGGGAAGAGATTGTGGACTCTGGAAAACAGAGTCCACAATCTAAAATTCCAGAAATCTGGAATCAAAAAAATCAGAAGAGAAGGATTTCATGGAATGACTTCTTCCCAGAGTCAGAGCTTCCAAAAGAATAGTAGCTGGAGGTTATAATGTGGAGGAAACTAGGATCACCTCTTACCTGGCACCCTCGGAGGCAGGTGAGCCTCCTGGGGAAGTAGCCATGTAAGGGAATCTGAGAACCATGCAGTTGAGAGCCCAGGTCTGATTTGGCATGGAACATTCTTGGCTGGGCCATCAGGAACCTGGCCATCAGCTGGAGAGGGAGAGCAGCACCCTGGCGCCTACAGGAGTAGACCAGGAGAGATTGTGCAGCATTCTCCCAGCAAGCAGCAGAAATGCCAGGCAGGGTAACAGAGGCAGCAGCCCAGCATCAGGACCACATGTGGAGGAAGATGGAACTCTACCCAGATAGCAACTCAGTGGCAGCACCAGCTTCTCCAGCTGGCTGAGGCCTGACTTTTACATCCTGCCCCAGTTAGGGCTGGCTCCGTACCTGGTGAGCCTCACTTTGATAGAAAAAGCATCAGACACTCCTGTGAGGAAACATTGGGAAGACAAGGGCTGATAGACCCAATCCAACCTTGCAGGTCTGAGAGTTCAGATAAATTCAAAGACTTTTTCCTTCAGGCGAGGGCTCTCAGGAGTTCACCGGGGCAGATACGACTGACTCTGTGCTCAAAAAGAAAGAGCTTGGGAAGAAGGCAGACAAGGTTTCCAAGACATCAGAAAGATCTGAGAAAACAATATTTTGTCAAGTTAAGTGTAAATTAATAAAAAACACATGGATTATATTTCTCTAAAAATACACACATTTTCTCTGAAAATCAGGCGGAGGGGGAGGAAGCTGGTAAAATCTGTTTTGGGTTTGGCAGAATCCAGCGTGTTTGGGAGTGAGGTACAGCGCTTCAGGGAACAGGTTTTTCCTATTATCTTTCTTTTTGTCCACCCATAATTGTTGGGATGCAAAGAGTTTTAGAGGGAAAAGATCTTAAAAGTCATCTACTGGACTCCCTCGTTGACACCTGGGAAGTCTGGGGCTTAGGGAGGTTAGGTAACAGTGTACAGTTTCACAAATAAATCATGGCAAACTTCAGAGTGTCTGAGGACCAGACTGGAGATGGTTGCACTAACGGGCATCCCCTCTTCTCTCCTGCCTTCAGGTGACACGTCCAGAAGCTGTTCAAGGCCAGGTGGTCCACATAATCCGTGGATCTTTTTTTTCCTACACTGAGGCCACCTTTAGACATTGGAGAAAGTGAAACCCAATGGGTCCATCGTGGTCTTGGGCCTCACTCAACATGGGTGCTAAACCAGGATGGAAGCCCCATGCCTGTGGGGTCTGTGCCTTCCAACTCAGTCTATGATCTGAAAGACGGGTCAAGGTCCAGGAGTGAGGATCATTAAGAAGTCACTCAGACGCCTGGCTGTGAGACAACAGAGCCCCACTATCCACTGAGAGAGACACACATAATTACGTAATGATAAAAGGATCAATTTACCAACAAGTCACAACAATCCTAAATGTGGACGCACCAAACAACAGGGCTTCAAAATATATGAATCAAAAATGATAGAAGTGAACAGAGGAATAGACTAATCCACAATTATTGTTGGAGACTTCAACACCCCACTCTCAGCCATTGAGAAAACTACTAGACAGAAAATCAGCAAGAATATAGAACTGAGTAACACAATCAGCCAGGAGGATCTTGTTGACATATATAGAACATGCCACTCAACACCAGCAGAATACGCGTATTTTATCAAAGGCCCGCCTTATATTCACCAAGACGTATGTTCAATGTGATTGCTGATGCTGGACGCTTAAGTCTTTCACCTTGTCATTTGATTTCTGTTTGTTCCTTCTGTTCTTTGTGTCACTCTTTTTTTCTAGCTTCTTTTGGATTAACTTAGTATTTTTATGTTTCCATTTTATCTCTTTTATTTGCTTATATGCTATAACTCTCTATTTTGTTATTTTAATGATTTGTTTTTCAACTTATTACAGGTTACCTTCAAACAACATTATATTATTTTACATATAGTATCAGAACCTAACAAGAATATATTCCCATTTCTCCGCTCTGATCTTTGTGCTATTATTGTCACACATTTTCCTTATACATACATTATAAGCCCCAAAATATATTGTTATTTTGGTTTAAGCAGTCAATTATCTTTTAAGGAGGTTTAAATAATAAGAAAAAAATTCTTACACATATACCCATACAGTTAACCATTTCTGGTACTCTCCATTCCTTATATAGATTCATATTTCGATCTACTGTGATTTTCCTTCTGCCTGAAGACTTCCTTTAATACTTCTTGTAGTGTGAACTTGCTGCTGATGAGTGCTATCAGTTTTTGTATATCCGAATCACATTTATTTCACCTTTGTTTTGAAGATTTTCACTGGATATAGAATTGTAGGCAGGCAAGTTTTTCTTTCAGTACTTTAAAAATGTTCCCCATCCTCCTCTTGCTTGCATTGTTTGTGAAATTAGAGAAATCTAATGTTGTCGATATCTTTATTCTATTTTTTATTTATAGCACATCCCTTTTCTCTGGCTGCTTTTAAGATTTTCTTTTCACCAGCAGCTTGAACAATTTGATTATACTGCCTCACAATGTAGTTTTTTTGATATTTCTTGTGCTTGGAGTTCACTGAGCTTCTTAAACCTACATATTTATAGTTATCATCAAATTTGAAATGTGTTTGGCCATTTTTTAATCTGTGTTTTTTTCTCTCCTCCTCCCCCGAAGCTGTCCCATAGCTCGCTGATGTTCTTTCACTTTTTTCTTTAATTTTCTTCTTACTGTGTATTCATTTTGTCTAGTTTCTATCTGTCTGTCTCCAAGTTCACTAATCGTTTCTTCTGCCATGTCTAATCTTCTGTAATGCCATTCTGTGTATGTATTTTTCATCTCAGACATTATAGTTTTTGTCTCTGCCACTCTGACCTGCATCTTCATATACGTATATATTCCATGACTCCACTTAACTTCTTGGACACGTGGAAAAGAGTTATAAAATCTATCTTAACGTCTTTGTCTGCTAATTCTAACATGTATTAGATGCTGGGTTGTTTTCATGGACTGATTAGTCACCTCCCTATAGACCATATCTCCTACTTCTTTGTATGCCTGGTGATCTTTTATTATGTGGCAATTGTAGGTCAATTTTGCCTCATGGGACGTTGGATGGTTTTGTATTCCTATAACTATTTTTGAGCTTTGTTCTGAGATACAGTTAAGTTACTTGAGAATAGTTTGATCTCTTAGGGTCTTTCTTTTCTGATTTGTTAGGCAGGTCTAGAGCAGGGCTATTACCCCAGACTATGGAGGCAAGACCTTCCTGAGGGTTCTACTCTATGCCCGGTGAATCACAGGTTCTTCCAGTCTGGCTGGTGGAAGCAGGCACTATGCCCAAGCCCTGCTGAGATCCAGGCACTGTCTTCTAATCCTTTCAGTTTTCTCTCACACGTGTTTTCACCAGTAGTCTGCTGAACACTTGAGGTTTCCCTACAAATCTCCAGGGGTCTCTCTTCATGCAGCTCTCTCCTCTTGGGTGCTCTACCCTATGACCTCTAGCCAACTTGGTCTCCCTGGACTCTCAGCCCCGTCTTCTCTACTTGGGGGCGCTGCTCGGCTCTTCCTGGAGTCTCATTCTCTGGGCAGAAGTAAGCTGAGGTAGTCATAGAGCTCACTTCATTTGATGCTTGTCTCTCAGGGATCACTGTTCTTAAAAAAAAAACATTTTTTATATATTTTGACTGGGTTTTTTGGTTGTTTCTGGCAGTATGGTAAATCCTGTCCCTGTCTCTCCAGCATGGGTAAAAGCAAAAGTCCTGTAGGAGTTTAATCTGGAGCCGGAGCCCAGCCACGGGGATCTTGGCAAAGAAGCCAGGGCTGGGAATTTATCACCCAGCAGCCAGCAGGAATGTTGTCTCTGGAAGCTCTCTGGGCGCCCATGGTCAGCAATCTTATCAGTCATTTTAATCCCAGTGGTGGCATAAAAATGCACATCAATACTTTCTGCTTGTGTTCATACTGGCTAAAGGAGAAGGAAAATAGAAGAGTTCAGAGCGAGTTTTACTTAACAGAGACTTTGTTCATTTCTTAAAAATTGAAAACAGCTCATTGACCCAATTTTTTAATTGTAATTTAAATTTAGTTTATTATAAGCATCATATAATAGAATGACAACATTAAGGCTTTCAAAATAACTAAAAATAATAATACTAAAAATAACTGAGACTATATAACCCTTATAATTTACAGAGCAATTTCGTATGCATTATCTTTTTTAATCTTTTCTCATTTTTTTAGTACACATACACACACTAAGGCTCTTAATGGTCATTTGACCTCAAACTCAATCAGCTAGAGCTAGGACTCAAACTTAGACCCTTCTCTAACTGTAATGTATAATATATACATCAGTATAGACTCTAACTTCTAAAAAAAATGATGTCATGGGGAAAAGTTACGGTCTGTTCTATATAAGGAGATCAAAAAGACAACGTAACAAAATTCAAAACATAACTCTTGACTGGATCTTGGTTCAAAAAAACAGCTATATAAGATACATGGGGAAAAAACTGGGGAAGTTTGAATACACATTGGATATTAGATCATATCAGAGAATTATTATCATGAGAAACTTCACAGGCTTGATGATGATATTTTCGCTTGTATGGGGCGTGTTCTTATTCCTGGGACATATGTGATGAAATAATTTGGGTTGAAATGTCATGATTTCTACAACTTATAAATGGTTCAGGAAAAACTGTATGTATATATTCATCCACGTATGTATAAGTAAAGCAAACATGACAAAATGGAAATAATTGTTGAATCTAAGTGGTGGGTGTACAGATATTCACTGTATGATTCATTCAATGTTTTTGTATGTTTCAAAGTGTTAATAAAGACGATGAGGAGATTGAAATGACAATATCAGACTCTAAAACAGAAGAAAAAAAATCCACGGATGGACAAGGAATGGCTGTAGACCTATGCCTGCTGACCATAGGAATCCCAGGACTATGGATTTTCCTTCCTTACATCAACCATGTGCACAATTTCAGATTCATGTAAGTAAAATTTGAAATGCATTTACTTTAAACTAAAGCCTATTGAGATTAAAGTATTGTTAAAGTGAGTAAACTAGTATTTATGCAAATATATTTGGATGCTTGAAGCCTTCATTGTTATAGCAATAGCAATTCAGATACTTTTTATTGTAGGAACTCACTTCCCAAAAGCCATAGATGTACAGTCGCTTCTCATTATTCTCAGTAGTTATGTTCTACAAAGTTGCCAGGAACACTGAATTAGCAAATGCTGAATCATTGCCCCTAGGGGAAATATATAGAGATACATATTTCACATGGATTAAAATCTTAAATAATTTTAAAATAATCTTATAAGATATATATAAAATATAATAAAATACACACAAAATCATATTATATTTATCAAATTCTTACAGTAAATATAATCTTAAATCTAAAGACAATGCATCCAAGTAAATTTTATTTTTCTTATTTTAGTAAAGAGAAAATGAAGTTCAGACTGCTAAATGACTTGTCTGAAGCCACCCCATTAACAGGTGCCAGAGTTGGGACTCAAACCCCTATCCAACTGGCCCAGAGCTACGCTTGCACCACACTGTGCTGCCTCCTACTGGCTCCATTGTCTGGTCATAGAGAAGGCAGAGTGTGGCCTTGTTTCCCCTCAGCTAGCAAGGTGCACTTTGAGGCATTCAAGTTTTTCCCTGCTCTACGCATGTCCGCGAATGACCACGAAAGTGCAGCAAGTATTGATTTGGGGATTACAAATAAATTTTAGCGAGTTGGCGAATTCACAATGAATTCTGCAAACAATGAGGATCAACTGTAATTTATAACCATAAACTCTTCTACTAAATTGTAATGGGAGGTACCCATGTTAAATTCAATTTTGTGTGTTCAACAGTGCTTACCCCAGAGAAGGCACTCAATATATCTTTGATAAATAATTGAATGAATGAATGTAAAGTTAATACCCTAAACCCAATGGGCAATGCTTTATAGATAAGACAACTCGGAACTAAGATAAATAAGACCAGACAAATGTTACCTCTAATTCCTTCTTGGCTTCAACCATTCAAATAAAGATGAGCAGGCACTTCGGAAAAAGTCAAAGCTCACAGCATTGCCTCCACACCTATGGTGGCAAGGGGGCCAGAATGCACATTGAAAAGTTGCCAGGCAGTTCCAAAATTACAAAATATCTTATATACCTATCAAAATGGGAAATCACTGTCTGAAAATCAAGGCAGATTTTCTCAGGTTTGGAATGGTGCCTAGCTCCCAGTCCACAAAAGGCAAATACTACACAGAATGCAGCTTGTTACTGCAGTATATTAACTATGAGTAAAACGCATGAAGTACACACTTTAGTGCTAGCTCCTGGGTCCACAAAACATGTGATCAGTGAACAATCATATCTCTTCTTTCAAAGTCTGTCAGTGATTGGTCACCTGAATAGCAATCTGTTACTCAGTTCACACACAGACAGCAAAGTGTATAGCCATGTTGCTTCCTTACCTCCCAGTGATAAAGCCAAGTGGCATTTTATAAAAATGGATAAAGGAAAGAGGGAAGCGTCCAACAAAGATCAGAGCGCAGCAAAGAAATAGGAAGCATACTGCTGGAAGCGAAATTTGCTTCTAATGTAATTGGAGTTACAGAAGAAGAACCATGGGAATGTTGACACTGCCTCGGAGACTCTAGATAGGCAGCCAGAAAAAATTAGTGAAGGCAAACTTAGCAACACCAAAGAGGCAGGATTTACAAAAAGGATGAGCACATCCCAGAGGAAATGATGCCGGCGGGAGACTTCACATTAAAGGAAGGCTCAGAGTATCTCACTACGGAATGCACACAGAATGAAATGTTGAAAGTGAGTTCAAACTTAGAAAGGAGGACACCAGCTCGCCAAGACGCTCACTTTGTATCATGCGCTAAAGAGAAGCAGAGCATGATTCAAGCAGCTCTTAATAAGTTTTTACAAAGCAGCAAGACATTTTAATTCTCAATGTTTCAAATGTCTTCAAGTATTTTGCACTAAATATAGTTTTCCTACTTTTTTATTTTCCTATACATTTATAAGTGACAGCAAGAAAGTTTTTCATGTTCTGACAGAAAACTTTAAAGGTCATCCAACAATCACAGTTGTTCCCATTGATTGTTGAGATCACCTTGCACAGTTTCAGCTTGCGGGGTCACTTTCTGGTTCCCCTATCATGGAAAGCGAGGACTGTCTGGATTTGCAAGGATAAAACAACATGCTATTCTGTCGCAAAGCTGGTATTTAAACAAAACAAAATAAACTAACAAGAGGGAAAGGAATTCCATATTTAAAACTTATTGTCATTTTTCCATGAAAAACACATTGTGCATTCCTATAAAACAAGCAACATACTGATGAAGTTGCAGAAGTAAATTTCAAGAGTTGGATCTTTCTCAAACAAAAATTCATAGCTCTGACATTTTCAGTAGGAAAAAGAATTTTTTTTAAATTGTTTTCATTTAGTAAAGAGAGAAACTCTTGAAATCCATCAAGCCTGTGAACAGAAGTGGGCAGGGGCTCAGAATTGCCTCTGACAGTTAAAGCCTCAACTCTCCTCCCCACACTCTAAGGTGTCCTTATACCTTGGCAGCCAGGGCCTCGCCCTCCCAGCCAGGCCGTCCCTCTTAGGGGCCAGACTTTTTGGGGGGCACATTTTTATAGTCTTCTTTTGTAGCTTATATGGCACTTAGCTTCTTAGGCAGCTAATAACTCAGTCAATACTTGTTGATTTATTATGAATTTGCCACGGAGTTACATCTCGGAGCAGGATGCTGTCCTTAAAATCCCTGATACCCGACACTTGACAGTGGGGTGGGGCCACAAACAAGACAGTCTCTCAGCAGAGGGACAGACGGTGTCTACTTCACTTGACAACTCAAAGACAGAGCAATAAAAGCCCAGTTTAAGATGCAAGTGTTTGTTGAGCGCCTGCTGTGCCAAGCAGGATACTGGGAGCACAGGACACAGCGATGCAGGAAACTATTTGCCCTGAGCTTCCCCAGCACGTGGCCAGGAGGACATGTGCAGAAATGATAGAGAAGCTATGAGGTTCTGCAGGAGCACGATGAGGGAGCGAGTCCTTCTGCCAAGGGATGTAAGGGAAAGTTACAGGGAACCTGAGGTGACTCCAGGCTGACAATTTATGGGGCAAACATGTCCATCAGTGAGAGCAGCAGGAGGAAGGCACAGAGGCGGAGGAAAGTGCAGGGCGGTTCTGGGCAGCCTGCTTCTTGTGCAGGCGGAGCCCAGGTGTCTGGTGCGAATGGCTGGAGATGGGAGCTCAAAGGCAGGCCACCACCGTAATGCCTGAAAAACCTATTTTATTCTTGGTCAAGGGAGAGGCTTTAGTTCCTTCAGGCCGAGGTGAAGGCTGGCCAATCATCACCACACTCATCAGCAAGCTCTCAGCCCCACCCAAACCCTCCCCGTGCTCAGAAAGAAAAGCATGGAGGGGTTTGGGGCTGGAAGGCAGGAGCCTGGGGAAAATTAGGACCCTGTGTGCCTTTTTCACTGCTGTCCCCCAAGAGCCAACACAGTGCCTAACAGACAGTTGGCACCCAATCAATGTATGTACATAGACCTAGTCCAATGCCCTTTAAAGGAGCCTTTGTGCAAAAAAAAATCTAGATGGAGTGGGAGAAACAAAGAGCTTACATGTCTCCTCATCAGTGAAAGGCCTTTTCTTTGATGAAGGCGTTTTGGCATAAGATTTTTTTAAGTTATATATTTTTAATGTTAGGAGACTTGAAGCTTTCACTTGGCAGGCTCACAGAGTTTTCCTGGGGGCTGAGGCAGCTGCAAAAGGTATTATAGGGCCTTTGCTCTGAGGAGGACCGGGCCTCCACAAAATAACATTTGGCTGGAACCAAGGAGAAATATAGCTTTTAAAGGACTTCCCGTAGCGAGGCTGGCCAATAAATTTTAGGAACAGCGATATCTGATATCCTTTTTTAAGTTGTTTCCTGCCCCATGCTGGCATTTCCCGCCATTCCCCAGCTCCGAATTCTCTAGTGAAGTCAGGTGTGGGTCAGTGGGCTATGGGGTTGCAGGCAGGGTGCAAAAGAGTGAGAAAGGCACAGGAGGTGCAGACAAGCAGCGCCTTAGGGGGTGCAGCAGTCAGAACCGCAGCACGCCCTGAGAGAGGGGAGAGCTCGAGACTCACAGCAGCGGAGCAGCATCGAGGCTCCAGTTAGGGAATTCCATTAACACAGTAAGGCTGGCAAACCCGGGCACTCAGGTTACCTGCATGCTCCCTCCAGAACCTCTCCTAGCTTTGAGATGACTACTGGTGGCCTCAGCCACTTTTCAGTTGTTCTGCCTCCACACACTTGTGTGAATCCACGTGCGGGTCTTACTGGACTCACACCAGCTTTGCTGCTTAAATATTTCATCTGCTACCTGCCAAGGCAGCTGCCTCTGTCCTGCCTGCTTGGAACAACCAGCCCAGGTCCCCTGCTGTAGGCCCCAGTTCTCAGCTCTTGGCTGTTCTCAGTTCTTGGCTCAGGAAAGACTCATTAATCGGTCTCTCCACCCCAATCCACATCTTCTCTATGGAGTCCAGTCCACACCACCCGGCCCCTGCAGCCCAGTAAGAAGGCAGCGTCTCTGGAAATCCTACCAGATTGCTCCTCTTTTCTCATCCCCATGAAAAGCTCCTGATCCTCTGCATTCAACCATGTCTCTTCTCTTCCATCAGCTTTGTTCTCAATAAGATAAGCAAATTATCTTGAAAGAAAAGCCCCCAAAAGAGAATGGGGCAGTCTGAAAAGAGAAGTTCATTCACTCACTTAACAAAGGTTTCTGAGCTACTGGTAAGTGTAGGAAACACAACATGGATTGAAAAGAAAACAGATACACAGAATACAGTGGTTGCTTTCTTGTGTTCAGTGTGGGAAGGGAGGTATCCACTCACCAAATCATCCTGTGGCTGATGCAAGTAAAAGTGCGGTGGTGCCGTGAAGGGAAGGAACTCACTTCTTCGAGGGATTTTTTTTTTTTTAAAGATTGGCACCTGAGCTAGCAACTGTTGCCAATCTTCTTTTTTTTTCCTGCTTTTTTCTCTCCAAATCCCCCCCGTACGCAGTTGTTTATTTTAGTTGTGGGTCCTTCTAGTTGTGGCATGTGGGACGCCACCTCAACATGGCCTGATGAGTGGGGCCGTGTCCGTGCCCAGGATCCGAACCCTGGGCTGCTGAAGCAGAGCACAGGGACTTAACCACTCAGCCACAGGGCCGGCCCCCTTCGGGGGCTTTTAAGACAAGCGCCTGACAAGCCTTGAAGGAGTGTCAGGTATGTGAGATCTAGGAATAAGTAACAGTTAATCAGGCCAAGAGGCAGGAATAGGAGAGCAACTTGGCTGGAGGAAGCAGGCAATGTATGTGGATTGAGGCGATGGGGCCAATTTGAGGAACTGATAGGACTTCAGAGTAGGAAAGCATGGAGCGCGTGAGGTGAGACCACGCACAGCCTCTACAGAGGCACATTGTGGGAAGAGGCTCCTCCTAGCCTCACTGCCAAGATGGCTCCCTAACAGGGCAAACCTCCCAGTGCTTGTGGAATCCCCTCCCCTCGACTCTCATTGGGCCCTGTGACTCACTGGACCAACAGAATGTGGTGAAAGTGACTTCATGTGACTTCTGACCTGGGACATAAGAAGCCTTATGGCTTCCATCGGGGATCGTGGGAAGCTTGAACTGCCCTAAAACTGCCATGCCATGAGGAAGCCCAGACTAATCATGTGGAGACATGGCATGAAAAGAGACAGAGATGCCCAGCCCTCCCACCTGAGGCACCAGACACATGAGTGAAGAAATCATTTTAGACATCCACCCCAGTTGAACCTTCAGATGACTCAGCCCCAGCCGATATCTGGCTGCATCTGCATGACAGACCCCATATGAGAACCACTCAGCTGAGCCCAACTACCCATAGAACTGTAAGAGCCAAATAAATTGGTTTAAGCCACTGAGTTTTGGGCTCATTTGTTCTGCAGAAATAATGGAACAGAAGTTGGTGCCTGGAAGTAGGTACCACCCAAAAAACAATCAAACCCTAAAACAAGACTCAAGACACAAAAATGTTCCAGTGGGTCATTTGGAACATTTGCTAGGGTGGTCCATTTCATGTCTTGAGTAGTGAATGCTGCCCAGGAAGGCTTAAAGGCACAGTGCCTCCTGTACAGAAGTCTGGCTCCTGTCTACCTGTTGAATTTCCACAGTCTTTAATTTGTTTGAGTCATGCGTTTTCCTGACGGACACTGATAGTTCACGTCCTTCTGGGCATAGTGTTGTAAAATTGTAACCGAGTTGATTAATAAGGTGTCTCTATTTCCCTCCTTCTTTCACTGCCATTTACAAGAAAACAGCAAAAGTGGGTGGCAAAATATAGCCCTGTCAGGATCCTGCCTTAACGGAAATAAAGAAAAATGTGAAACTGTCAAATCTCAAGTGTTCTATATCCAGAGGACCATTATTGCATCCTCTCTGGCATCCCTCAACATCCCATAATGCTCCTATCAGTGAAAAAACAACAGTGTGATGTACAGATGCTTCTTCTGAGTTTATTTCCATTTGGTTTGGTGATGACTAGGGTTATTTTTGAATCTCAATAAGGCAGTTACACACAGTATTCCTGCCTCCTCAACTGGATAGAAATATATTTTATTCATCATATCAGCCAGACTAAATGCCCAGCAAGTTTCACCCTGGTCTGTGAAAGAATTCTAGTACTGTTGGTAGAAATTATAGATGTCATCTAATCTGCCTAATGACCTGATTCATTTATTTCCTCATTCAAAAATTTTTCTTGAGTGCCTCCTATGAGCCAAGCACTGTACTGTACTAGCCCAGATTTTTCCATTGCGGTGGGTGACTGTAGTCTCAGGCTGCACAGCTTCATTTACTTTGGAGTTCTAGTGGAGCTATCTCCGAGCCCAGGTTTGGGCACGTGATGGTCTGTGTGTTTCTATCACACAGATTTTCAGAGTAGTGTTGGTGTCTTTCCTTCTGAATGTCTGTTATTCAGGTCTTTCTTCAATTCCAAGAAGTATTGTCCAACCTTTCAATAAACTCCTTTTCTTTCTTTAAATTAGCTGGAGTCCATTTTGATTGCTTACAACTAAAGAACACCACCTGATATATTCCTATTTACAGGTCAGATGGCAAGGAGTTTCATTTTCTTCAGGATTTCAATCCAGCTTCAAATAAAATAAACAGCCTCATTATGTCAGTCTTAAACCTTTTCAGTTTTAATGTCACTCATATGCAACGGAAGCAGTCACTTTTGGCCATATTACCTTAAGTCTTGAGAGTCTGCCATATGCCAGGCCTAATGGGGAAGTCCAAGTTGAAAAAGGCATAGCTCTCGAAGCTGTGTGCACACATTCCATCCATCTTACTAGACTATAAGCTCCTTCCTGGGAGAGACTATGGCTTGCTCATTTCTGTATCTTCAAAAATAGTGATTCCTAGGCATTTGTGCTTCAGGGGCAGTAGACATGGTCTTCGAGACTCATTAGAATATAGATGACCATTAGGTGGATAGGAGTCTTGGAAACAGATGCCAGTGTCTCGGGAGAATGGAGAGGATTTAAGAACTAAATTCTGGATAACATCAACATTTAAGAAGAAGAAAGAGGTGGAAAGAAAAGCCAGCAATAGAGGCAGAGGAAGCAACCAGAGATGTAAGAACCAAGCACGCTAACTCAGAAGCCAGAGGAGACCAGAGTTTCCAGCGGGGTAATAGTCAACTGTACCAAATGTTGCAGAGAGTTCAGGCCAATTGAGCACCAAGAATTCAAAGAATTTGGCAACAAAAAAGCCCCTGATGACTCAAAAGGTCATTCCCAGCAGAGCAACAGCAACCAAAGCCAGATTGCACTGGTTGAGGAGCCGAGTCAGGGCATGACTCTTTATTGTGGTGGTGAAAGGGAAGGAGAAAGAATGGGCAATACTTTGTGGCAAAAAGAAGATGGAGAGGGGCTGTGGCTCTTCTTTGTAAAGGAAGAAATTACTAAACGAATTATTAAATTAATAATTATTTAAAAATGAAATGTCCTAGTTACTGCTTAATTCTCTGAATACCACTAAACCCCAAATTCGATTTTAAAATAATAGAAATAATTAGTATTTGTGTAGGACTTTGTGGTTTACAACGCATGGGTTAGTACTCTTTCTCTCTGGTGTTCAAGCAAACCTGATTTATTCAAAATCCCAAACCAAGAATAGTCTTATATTGAATCTCAGACAAACTAAGACTTTAAACCCTTTCCTTTGATCAGGGATTGAGAGCACTTGAAAAAAGTACTGTGGTAATCCTCCCAACTCTCTGCCTCTAAAAAGACGGAGCAAGCAAGTGATGCAAATAGCAAGTGCATCTATGTGCTTTGAACTAAAAGTCACACAGTTCTGGGGGAGCAAGAAAATGCCCACATGAAGATTTTCTCTAATGGAAACAAAGTCAAACAACTGCTTCCTAACACAGTCAATGGGGCTTAAAAGTAAAACCAGAGTCATTTTCATGCTATCTGGATGCCAAAACTTTAATCCCTATAATAATGCGTTTTTCTAGTTATTTTATTTTATTCTTTTAAAGAATTTCCTTTTAATGTTGGATGTAGAGAGCACACATCCTCGAGCAAATATGATAAAGTAGCTTGGTGGATCCCTTTTACACCCCATCCTCACTGTCCACTAATCATTCAACTTCTTGAGCAATGGGACCTCGTCTTTCTAGTTCATATTGTATTCCCAAGACATAACACAGTGCCTGACATGTCACCATTATCTGTTTAATTAAACAAGTAATTAATGCCTTAGCTAAGGCCCTCATCATCTCTTGTCTGAACAATTATGTTCCCTAATAAACGCCCCTGCTTTTATTCTCTACTGTTGTATCATTTATCTATTGCGGTGTAGCAAACCATCATAAAAAGCACAAATTGAAACAAGGATGTATTGTTGTACAAAAAGTATGTATCGTATGTACAAAAAGTATGTACTGAAACAATAACAATCTTTTATTTCTCCTTCAAATGTGAAACTTTGGCAGGGCCAGCTCCTCTCTGTTCCACGTGGCATTAGATGGGCTGTCTCAACTCGAGCCTGGAGGCTCCACTTCCAAAGTGGGGCACTCACATGGCCGGTAAGTTAGTGCATATTATCATCTGGGAGCTCAGCCGTGTCAGCTGGCCTGAATTCCTCTCCATGAGTGCTTAGGCCTCCTCATGGCATGGTGGCTGAGTTCCAAGAGCAAACATACCCAAAGACCTAGGTGGAAGCTGTATTGCCTTCTATGATCTGGCTTGGAGGTCACACAGCACCCTAAGCCTACCCAGCTACTCCCCAGTGGAGGGAATGGCAATGTCATATTGTAAGAAAAGCATGTGGGATGGATGATACTGTTGCAGCCATTTATACAATCTGCCACATTCTCTCTAACCATCTTTCTCAATGCTTCTAGATTTTCTAAAACACAAATCTGATTGTGGCACCTCTCTGCTTAAAAAATGTCCAATGATCCCTTTTACTAAAAGGATAAATTCCATATTCCTAGTAGGGGGCACAGAGAGCATGGAGGGCCTCCGAGGCTTCCGTGACCTGGTCCCTGAATCCTTCCTAGTTTTTCCTCTCACCTGGTCCCCTGAGTTCACACCAGTAACACCTTTCCTCACTTGTTCGTCTCACTGTCTCCAACAGGTCATTTCACCCATTTGATCAGGCACATCCTCGCTGTCATTCCTCTACCACCATTGGGGTTAGAGTACCCTCTGTGGACCATCCAGAGCATCCTTCTGTTGGACTTAGCATTCTCTATTTTAAGTAAACATTTATTGTTCAGTCTGTCCTTGAAAATGACCTCTTGGAGAGAACACACTTTCTTTTATTCATATGTATATATCCTAGAACCTCACAACAATAATAGTTATCACTATATTAAAGGATAAAACTGAGACACATCAAGAATAAGTAACTCACTCAATATCACCATAAATGGCAGAGCTAAAATTTTATTCTGAGTCTTTCTGGTTCTAAAGCCCTCATTCCCCACAGAAAGTGAACTATGTGGTTCTTGGATGTACCACTAAGGTAATATGAAGAGATAAAGCAGGGTCACAGTTTCCTCAGCTCTCAAAAGTAACAAAATAAGTTTAAAACATAAATTTAAAACCACCATAAAAATAGGTGATAATCAAAAAGCAAAGGGCCACAAGCTAATGCCATAATTCTTGTAGAAGGTCTAGGAAGAACGCCTAGGAATTTACGTTTCCTAGAGCCATGTACCCCAAAGCAGAACAGAATAAAAATGGTCAATGGACAACATCCTAAAATATCTTACAAATACCTCATCATTTCTAGAGAAGCAGGCTAGGGAACGTGTAGCAGTCAGGGGAAAAGATGTAGAAAATGCTTCAAAAATGGAAGCCCTCCCCCACAACCTCAGTGTCTCACCTTTGCTTTTGCCTGGCTGAGAGGAAAGCTAGAGAGGGAATAGAGAATGATTATAATTGCTCAAAGCTAATTACCTTCAGCAATAACAGGGATTTAGCAATGCAGTAAAGAAAATAAATAAGACAAGATATCCTGCGGGAGGGAGTCTTGGAAGGGAAAGAAACACAAAGAGACCTAGCTTTGTCTCTCTCTTGCCACAGATCAAAACACTGTGGCCAAAATCCCTGGGTTTCACCATCTGAGGGTTTCACCAGCTGAGAGCAGAGTAGAACAGCCCCTGGGGAAAGTTGGGTGAAGTAAAGTCAGAGAAACACTGGGACCAAACGTCTGTTTCACACGAAATTTCAGGACTCTGCCTGGAATTAGGAAAATGACCCAAAGCCCAGAAGTGACCTCAATGACAACCCCAGGACAAGACTTATTAACAAAGTTGCATAAAGGAAAGCAGAAATCGGTCCACTCATCATAAGGGCCCAAAACTCCAATTTATTCCCTCCCTCTCTCTCTCTCTCTCTCAACTCTTCCTGCAATCTCACACTCTGTAAAGAAGGACAAAATGATACCAGACCCAGGGAGACTTTACTCAGACCCCAGTGGAATAAATAGCACTGACAAATGTGGGGGGGCAGGGAGGAGTCTTAGCACTCATGCTAAGTAATTAATGTAAAATATATAAAAGGAAGAAAAATAGCATGCAAAATGCAAAGTTAGCAGATACAGATTTTAAAATAACTGTATAAAAATATTTGAAGAAATAAAAGATATAGTTAAAAATGAGCAAAAATTAAGAGACTTTCAAAATAATCACAAAGATTTGAAGAATAACCAAATAGAACTTCTAAACATGAAAAATGTAATTATTAAAATTCAGAACTCAACATGGTTTCAGGAGCTGAGTAACACAACTGAAAAGGTAACTAATGAACTGGAAGTAGACAGGAAGAGATTGAGCACAAAGAGATGAGAAATTTGAAACAGTAGGAAGGAAGGAACGATATGGTTTACCATACATCTAACCAAAGTTCCAAAAGAAGAGAATGCACAGAATACAAAAGAGAAAATAGTAAAAAAGGTAATGCTGAAAATTTTCCAAATGTAGTGAAAGACATGAATCTTCAGACTCAGGAATCCAAACTAATCTAAATCAGAATACCTAAAAAGAGTTTCCAGGGTACACCAGAGTAAAATCACAAAACACTAAAGGCAAAGAAAAAAACAGAGAGAAAATCTTGAGAGTAGCCAGGGAGAAATGTCAGATCACCTACAAAACAACACCAATTAAACTATCTCCTTAACGGCAACTGTAAAATCCAGAAAAGCATAGAATAATATCTTGAAAGTGCTAGGAGACCTCCACTTGTACTAATGTTTCATCATTGGTGAGTCTAAGAACTTCTAAATATAGTCTTACAAAGATGGAGATCGGAAGATGGCCCAACAATAATTAATTTGGGATCTTTAAGCTCATCAAGATGGGGGCTTAGATGTGAAAATAATATAAAACTAATAAGATGTGCCATTTCATACCAAAAAAAAGGTTTCGAGAGAAAATGTATCCAGCTAAACTATGACTCCATCCAAGAAGGGGCATTAACTAAAGACGAAGTCAAAGAATTTCTGACAGAGTCTATAACCAATAGATCTGACTAAAGGCCCATCCAAAGATACACTTCAGGAAACAGGAGATGATCGATAAGAACGTATAAGATTCAAGAAGCAGGGTTAAACAAATAGAGCAATAATCATGTCAGAATATCTAAAGCAGGTGTTGGCAAACTATGAATCATGGGCCAATCCCAGCCCACTCCCTGTTTTTGGAAATGGATCTTTATTGGAACACAGCCAGCCACTCATTTGCTTATGTGTTGTCTATGGCTGTTTCTACAGTACAACAGCGGAGTGAAGAAATTGTAACTGAGACTCTATGGCCAACACATCGGGCTCTTTTCAGAAAAATGTTGCTGAGCCCTAATCTAAAGCATTTGCAAAGTAAAACAATAAAAATAGTAATTTGTGGATTGAAAGAAAAAAATCAGCATAAAACTAAATATTGATCTACAATAATATGTAAGATAGGGTAATTGATTGAATTTGAAGTGTTCTAAGGTCTATTACTGTTTGGAGAGAAAAGGGTTAACTTTGGATTTTGAGGGGTTTTTTTTTTGAGGTAACGTTGGTTTATAGCATTATATAAATTTCAGGTGTATGTCATTATATTTCGACTCCCGTGTAGACTACATTCAGTGCCCTTTTACTTCTTTTAATCTCCTCCATTCCCCTCTGGTAATCACCAATCTAATTTCTATATGTGTGTGTTTGTCGTCATTGTTGTTTTTAGCTTTCACATATAAGTGAGATCATACGGTTTTTGGTTTTCTCTACCTGACTATTTCACTTAGCGGAATGCCCTCACGGTCCATCTATGTTGTCACAAATGGCCAGATTTCATCTTTTTAAGGTTTTTAAGCATGTTGAAATTTTAAGAATAGTGACTAAAAGAATAGGAAAAGTTAAAACTTCCAAAACAGTAGACAGGAAACATGAAATTTAAAACCATCATCAACCCAAAAGACGACAGAAAAAGAGAATCAACAAAGCACAGAAAAGGCAGATAAAATAGAAACTATGATGCCAGGAAGAAGTTTAAATATATAGACTGACTGATATTCGACAGTTAATAGAGAATGTCAGATTGAAATTTTTAAAAACCAACGATATGCTAGTATACAAAATGAGAATTAAAAATACAGGGAAGAAAAATCTGGTATAGCTTACTGATATCAGGTAAAATAGACTTTTTTAGCACTGTAAGGAATAAAGAAGGTTGCTATTGTGATCAAAGGTTTGCTTCACCAGAAAGATACAACAATTCTATATTTGTTCATTATTAATAGCATAGTCTCATTTACAAGATAAAAATTACAGAACTATAAGAGAAATTGTCAAATCCATCAACAGAGTGGAAGAGTAAAATGCATCTTTCTTAGGAATAAATAAAGCAGACAATCGGTGAGCTACGGAAGTTTTGAACTGCACAATTAACAAGCTTGACCTAATGAATATATGTCTGTGTGTGCCTATACAACAAACAATTAGGGAAATCACATTCTTCTCAACCATTCATAAAGCATTTATAAAAACTGACAACACTTCAGGTCAGAGAGTTCTGAAAACTTTTCATAGAACTGGCATCTAATAGACCACATTCAACCACACCAATTAATTTAGAAAGCAACAATAAAAAGATAACTTTAAAACCAATGCATTTGGACATTTCAGAAACACACTTGTAAAAAAGTCTTTTCATTATAGAAATTTCCAAACATACATGTGATCTATCTTATGTTAGTATCACCAGGTTTGATTAACAACATTCAAACACACATACACACACTTGAAAATAACTTGTGGGTCAAAAAAATAAAATCATCATGGGACTGTTTAGATGTTTGAGACAAAACCATAATAAAATCTTTATACACTAAAACTGTTGGCATGCACTGTTGCCAAGCAATATTCATAAGGTTAATTTATATCTTAACTGCTTACATCAGAAAAAATAAAGAGTAAAAATTAATGATCAAAGCATCTAATTTAAGAAGTTCATAACAGAAGGCAGAATAAATTCAAAGAAAGGAGTAGGAAGAAAATAATAAAGATATAAGCTGCAATTTATGAAGTCTAAAATACAGAGAGAATACAAAAGATCATCAAAGCCGAAAGTAGATTCTTTGAAAAGACTTAAAAAGTAAACAATCTTT